>NC_089656.1:6482500-6622500 GCF_037042795.1 Molothrus aeneus | reverse complement strand
TAGGGCAATCTAAGGTAGTTTAGCTTCCAAGCTACATAAAGGGATTTTTTACACATTTAAGCTACACATAACCAAACCTGCTTAACCCTTTTGATGGCTTTTGCTACAACAAACAAGTTCTAACTCAAGTATTAGAGGCAAAATCCAACCTTAAGCAAAAACATTATCCTGAGGGACTTTGCTCAGTGTGATCAGATTGACAGTTTGAAACAATTAAATAGCAGTCTGAGTACTAAAAATGCAGCAAATTTTTTGAGTAAGAGAATTCTTCTTTGAATTTCTGCAAAATCTCCCTCTGTTTTTGTATGGGGGAGGGCTTGGTGGTGCAAGTTAATGAAAATCTGTTTTGAGAGAAAAGCCTTTGCATTTGTTAGGGTGCAGACAGACAAGCTGAAACTGTCCAAGCTGTTGAAGTACAGATCCTCCACAGGATGTGGTCCCTTGCAGGAATCCAGAGGAGTGCATCAGTTCCCACACTGTCAGTGTGCCTCTGCCACCTCCCTGGTACACCCTGGCTCTGTGGGACAGGTTGGTTTTGCCATTGCTGCTTCAAATGGCCGTGCTGAACAAAGTCCCTGGCAATGCCAGAGGAGATGGGTTCTCCTGTGATGTTGACAGCCAGATGCCCCTGACTGATCTGATGTTGCTGGTTGTCTGCCACCAGAAGACCCTCAGATATTTAAACATTTGATGGTCAGCAAATTCTGCACAGATGGAAAACAAGGAAAGATCTGGATGCCTACCCCCACCTATCTATAATTCTGAAGTCTTAAGACACATATTTTTCAGGGAAACTTTTCAATAATGATTACTTTTGTGGAGCATTCTCAGCCAGAAATCTTGCAAAGTATTAGCAGAATAAATATAGATATGTGGAGAATCACCGTGTTTGGTTTTAGTTATTGTAATAGCTATGGTTAAAATGTAGATCAGACTGCTGTTTTGGATCACAGTCTTAGTTCCAAAAATTGCATCATCATAGGTGGATCATATCTGCATCTTTTCAAATAGATGGCAGGGTATATTTCTGTGCTGTTTTTCCCTAAAGAAAAATTGAAAGATAAGAGACAGGAGTTTCAAGTAACATCGCAACATTTAGTTGTCAAACTATGAATGGAAATTGCCATCATAGGGACTGTGTGTTTACTCTCCTACTTCAAAAAACCTGTGTGAAAATGTAACCAAGAAGAAAGGATTTTTTTTTCTTTTTTTAAATCAAATAATATCTTAGTAGATGAGCAGTGATTCAACATAACTAAAACAAATATTAATTGAAAAGAACCCTAGAACACAGAGAGGAAGTGTGTTGCTGCTTGGTGAACAGCACTCACTGGAGCAGTACTGCAGATGATGGACTCTCCAGCAATTCTTTTCTGGAATCAGTTCCACTGATCTGCACCACTCCTCAGTGTCCTGTCTGGTATCGGAGCTTTCTGAGGTTGCATCTTCCCATCATTGTTTGTTTTAAATGCACAGTGCTGCTCTCCTGCAGTTTTATGATGAAAAAATGGCAGCAGTAGGGAGATACTGTTTGTTTGTCCATCCTTTATTGTAATATTTCAGCATCTGTCAGCAAGCTCCACTGCCTAGTTAGTCAAGAGAATCTCTTTTTTGAAACAAACAGCTATGACCCTCATGACTGGACACATACCTGTAAAATTTGCAGCCAGAAAGGACCCAGTACCAGTAGAATTGTTAGAATTATTTAAGTTTCGTTTGACCAGTTAATGCTGTCATTCACCTTTCCTCAACCCCATGCATGACTTTGCTAGGTTGGCCAGTCCCACTGTAGACAGCTTTCAAATGGAATCTGGTGCAAGCCAGTTTGTCATGTACCAAATTCTGTGTGGGCTTGCCAGGCTGTTGGAGTGGCTCCCACCACTGCCATCCTGAAAAGGCATGGAAACGTGTGTCTGCACAAATGCAGGAGCCTGCATTCCCAGGGTTTAAATCAGGCTGTTCTCTGACATGGTGCTTATTGCAGAGTGTCTCAGTGCAAGCCAATAATCAGCCAAAATTAGAACCTGAGGATTCTCTGACTTTCAGGGGAGGAGTTGTGTCTAAATCTCTGTAGTTATACTGATGCATTTGTTCATACTTTGTCAGATTCAGAGATGCATTTTGGACATATCATTCATAGGCGGTTTTGTCAGAGCGATGGAAGTTGTTGAAAGTTTCCTCTCCGTACAAATTTATCTGGTCTGGTTGCTGTTTTCATCCTATTTATTGCAGGAAATTTTACTAGTGCTCAGAATAGTGAAAATTTGAAGTAAGCCTGCTCTTCTTCCATAAGATGTGTAATAGTCAGGATGCACTTGTGAAACTTCTGTCTCCTAAATGTGATTCATTTCTGTCATCCAGAGGGTCTAACATGAGTTTTGAACAAATATGTCCACTTTGAAAGATCTTATTGCCAAGTCATTTTCTATAAAGGCAATGTTACTTTGTAAGGGTTAGGTTTCCTCTATTCTCCTTCCCAGTAAGGATCTTCTTTCCTGCATATCTGACCTCTCTGAGATAAGATTTCCTTGTGTCAGCATTTAATGTCATCTGAGCATTATCAGCCTCAGAATTTCATGTAGGTGGCTGTTGTCTGATGGTTATAGAATGGTCATTGCTCCAGAAGGTGCTGGTCAGAAAGGATGAAAAACATGGGAAAGCCATTCAGAGTGATGGGAGCCAAACCCTCAGCAGAGCAGAGGCTTAAATGCTGTGATGGGTTAGGAAACCATTAAGTACCTGCTTCAGCTTTGGGATGTGTGGAGGAGCAGATTCATCTCCAGAAATCTGAAATAAGGAGGTTTGACCACATCATTACTTTTTCCTTTCCGTCTGCTCCAAGATTCAAGAAGTTATTTGAAACTGTGGTACAGAAGGCTGTGAAAGAGTTGACTCCATTAGCTTTTTTCTTTCTTATTCTTAACTACTTACTGCTAAGAATTTTATTTTACAAAAGTGAGCCTGTAAATTTATATTTAAGATAGTGCTATATGTTTTGGCTGTCTTCAAGAGAGTAAGTGAGCACCAAATGCACTCGACTGATCCCAAGTATTTGTACTCATTTGCTACAGTGTGTTACAAACTCAGTCCTGGGATGGATTTCAGTGCATCAGTATCTGCAGATTTTTGCTGCCACATGTGTTTCCTGTACCTCACTATACACTTATTGATATGTGGGACCATCAATCTGATGATGATCTGAATATTTCCAGAAGGTTTTACAGCATTTCTGCTTTCCAAGATGGTCGATAGTTCAAGTCTGGCCCTCACAGGCATGGCAGAGGAGCTTGTGAGAACATTTTGGCTGAATTTCTGATGATGTTCATGAGGTAGAGGAGCAGCAGCTGCTGTACTAGTAACAGAAAGAGAGAAAGACTAATTCCAGGGCAAGGCAGCTTTCAAAGGCAAGTGAGCATCATGTGACTGAATGTGTATAATTTAAAAGAAAAAGAAAAAAGCTAGAACTTCAGCACAGCCTGTCTCTCCAGTATATAAGTGAAGCAAATGAATACGGCCTTGAATACACTTTTTAATTTTTCAACACTGTATTTTGCCAACTTTAGTTCACTCTGTTGACTGTTCAGTCAGACCGTTTTTAAATTAAAAAGGAATACATGGTTGAATTATTTATTAAACAAAAGGTGCTTCCGTGCATGCAGACTACCTGGGTTTTGAATTTCTTTTGCTGTTGGAATTTGAAGAAAGTGCATTGCTAATAAGTTAAGAGATAGAACACTATCCTTCTTCTGAAATAAGTCACTCTGTCTCTGAGGCAGACAGTAAGATAACTTGTGTCTGTCCAGCCAGGGAAGAATGCTTGATCTTCATTCAAATTTCTAATTTTGACCTTAGTGTGAAGTTGTTTCTCCAGCTTGCTGGGCTCCATAGAGACAGAATTTGTGGTACGGAAATGTGTTTGCAAATCAAGCCAGTCTGGATTGTGTCCTAATTTTATAGGTGCTTCTGATGTGTTAAAATATGTATTTTCTGGTAAATTAATGTGGAGGAGCTGTAAGTAAGCAGCTTGCAAAAACTTTGTACATTGCTGCTATCAGCCTGTATGTTCCTGGAGGTAACCAGTTCACCTTGGGGTGATTTTGTACAGTACCTTGTACAGTGACTTTGCTTTATTCAGTCCCCATTCCTGCCTCTGCACTGGTGCTCCAGATTGGTGCACAGCCAGGCTTTCTTTATTGTGGCCTCCAAGTGCCTGATCTTTTCTTGTCCATTTCCCCAGGAGTAAACAGTCACCAGCTTTTGGTCTAGACTTTCTGAGCTTCAAATTCCTTTGGCTGATGGCAGAAGGGAAAACATTCAGGCTAAGAAAGTAGGAAGGGTCTTCCATCAGTGGTGGCACTGTGGTCTCCATAGCTTGCTGAAAAATGAGAGGGCTGTTTTACCTGGTATTGAGAAAGGAATTAATGTGCTGAATCTGAGGAAACATCTGTCCAAGAGGTTGGTATTTCTCATTACTGGTGTGGGACTTGACAACCATCTAGGATCCTAGTGAGATGCACTGCAAAAGGCTGGTCATGGCTGCAAAGGGGCTTTAGAGAAAGCTGATGAGACCAGCCAGGCTCTGACGAGCTCCCAGTGACCCCAGTGTGTGGGAGGGTGAGCCTGGAGCTTTTCTGTGCAAGGAAGGCAGTGAGCAGTAGCAAGTGGCTGGGCACACCCTGGCTTTGATAGCTACAGATGGAGACCTAAAAGATTGCAGGGCCACAGTCCAACACCAGCACATGTAAAATAAGGCTCAGGATTTAGATAACTCTGTTCCAGCATACTGACGTGCATGGCCACAGTCCAACTCCAACACATGCAAAATTAGTTTCAGGATCATTCCAGCATACTGAAGCCTATGCCTAAACTGCCTAAACCAGTTATTGCCACAAGCTCAGCTAAATCAGAGGACAGCATTCAAAATATTTTTTCTTTTTTTTTTTTTTTGACTAGAGTAGTTCAGATGAAAAAAAAAATTATATTTTCATAGTAGAAGAGGAAAACTGGGTTATTGATAGATCAGCTCCATAGGCAGCATTTCAGAATTTTTATAGCCCAAATGCAAAAGCAGCACACCCACAAATATCATTTTATGGTACCCATGTACATTAAGGCTATTTTACAAAACATGCATATGAGTTGACCTAGTAATACATTTTGAGATACATTAGTATAAAAAAATTAATGAGTTTTTTCAGATAATATCATGTTCTCAGTATTCTCACAGTACACTGTTAAAACAATGAGGAAAAAACCTATACCAAAGAGTTAAAGGATCCCTTCTCAAGACTTAATGTAATGAATTTAATCAATATTTTTCCATTACAGCAAAACTCATGTAATTAACATATTTTATTTATAGAAAAAAGGTGCTAGTAAAGTAGATTCAGCAGTTTAGAGTTGCTTGTAAGTATTTATTCAAATACAGCTTTTTTCTTTTTTTTTTTCTTTTTTTTTTTTGTGAAATGGATAAAGAAGTTGGAAATTATCCTCAAGTGGCTTGTACCAAAGGAGTTAAATGGGAGAAAAATTATTTACAAAAGTATTTATATTAGCTAAAAGTGGTCATTTAGTTTGAAAGGAGCAATGGAAAGTTAAAAGTAAGAAAATACAGATACTGGAAAAGCCTCTCATATCATAGCCCAAATGTTGTAACACACACCATGACATTATTCACTCTTTAGAGACTCTGTCAGCACCTCTCTAATCAGTAATCTGTAAATGGAATGAGAGTCTTTAATTCTTTCTCAATTTGTTGAGGGGGAAATTAGTAATTTAGCTACCTCTATAGTTCTTTTTACATGCCTGATTCTTTTGGTTTTTTTTGTTTTTTTTTTTCCTTGCCAGTGTCTACAGAAAGACATTCCTGCGACATTTTAAATAATTCATGCTTTTCTTTAGTAGAATGAATTTTTATAAAATCTGATGACCTGCTACTGGCACTTATGTGCTGATTTTTCCACTCTGTGATAAGATAATAATAATGAAAAAGGGTTTTCTTAAACAATAGCATGCAAGAACTTACCCAGTGATACCTGATCCATGAGAGGTACTTATAATGAAGGCAGGTCTGTGGATCTCACTTGAAAAAAATATTTGTTTGGTTTTTTGATTTTTTTTAACCCAGAAACTGAGGGTGAAACTTGGCTAGTGTAATTAATAAATATTTCTATTCAAGTACTCAAAAGATTTTAAAAAGTATCAATGGGTTTAGAAGACTACAAGGAGAGAGGTGTTAATTTGTACTTCTTAAGAGTCTGAGAGAATGCATTTTTGGGAAGATGAGAAGAACTTAGAGAAAAGAGATTCCACAGAGCTCTCTTCCACACAGATTTGTCATTTTTCTTATGGTTTACTGATACCATCTTAGATTCCCTTCATAGTGTCGCCTGTACCAAATGGTCCTGTATGTCCCACAAGTGTTTTAGGAACGAGACAGAGGTGATGGTGAAGTAGCCCTTACCCCTCTGTCCTTTGTAGGGTTGTAGAGCTCCCAGCGTAGAAGAAACAGGGTAAGTATGGAAGCAAGGAGAAGGCAACATATTCATTCACAGAAGTCCAGTAAATGGTTATTTTAGTTGATTAGCTAGCAACTTCATTTTCTCCCTCATGAAATTGCCTCCACAGATCCTTACTTCTGGAGCTTAATCAGCAGTAGCAATCCATCCCAGGAGTGGGAGATCAGGAGTACTTAATTAAAGAGGGACTGTAAGGCAACTCTCCCAAATTGGATATCTGATCTAGCCTTGGCATCAGGAGAGCAATGCTAGGTAAAAGTGTTTATCAAGCTCCATGTAGCCTCTCTGCAAATCTCAGAGATGGGAATATGATGCAGACAGCTTGTAGAAGCTGCTATAACCTGAGTAGTATGGGTTTTAAGGCCATCTGGTACCTGAACACCTGCCTACAAATAACACATACAAATCCAAAAGATGGTCCAGTTGGATAGCCTCTGTGCTTAGATTCCCCACTGGAATTCTGTCCAAAAGCAGTAGACAATCTGTATGAAGTTTGGAAAGACTTTGTTCTCCCTGGTCAGTAATCAAGTGCCCATTTCAAATTTAGGTGACAGGATCAAAGAGAACCCAGGTGAGTCAAGGGTTTGGGTAAGAAAACTGCTGAAAATCACAGGGTACTGTTCACACTAACTTTTGGTAAAATTCCAGAATATTCTAAGCTTGTTTTAAGAAAGGGAGGGGAAAACCATGTGAAGTATGTCATATGAAAGGCTTGGGAGATAACCTTGCTATCAGAAGCATAATTGGACACCAAAGTAAATTTTGAGGATAAATGGCAAAGAGCATACGCAACAAAACAAAGAAAGATCCATGAGTGTGTATTTAAGCTCAATTTTGCTGGTCCAGAAGGTCCAGTAGCTGCTTTGCTTGTGAAGGCACACATTATGGACAGAGGAGTACACCAGGGTGTACTGGCAGCTCAGGTGCTCTTCTGAAGAAAGCGAGAATTAGCACTAGATAGATAAATGACATTCTGATAAATGGCAAAGTACATTCACTTTTAAAGCCTCTTCTTTTCCTGTGGAAATATTACACAAGCCTAGTAGAATTTCATGACAAGCATCTGACAAACTAGGTGATTTGGGATGGGAAGTGCTTTCAGCTATACAGTCAGGTCAAGGAAGTGGGATTTCAAGGTCATGGTTTTGGAGTGGCAGATCTGAAAAATCAGTGGAGGGGTTGGATGGTAGAAGAGTTTTGCATGTTAAGTGCTTTGGAGAGAAGTTTTTGTATTCTGCAATTTTGAAACAAACTGTTAAAAATGGTGTTGGGGCAATAATGTAGTGGGAAACATTGTAGAGATCCATGGCCATTTGCCTCTAGCCAGCTCTCATTGGGTAGCTAGAGGTTCCAGGAGCTAGTAGTAACATCAAAAAAGTGAAGACTAACCAAAAAAAAGCACTCCATGACTCTGCTCTGTGTATTTCTGATGTCCATTGAATTTATTGAAGGACTGGTCTGACTGAATAAATTGAAACTTTTAACTTTTAATTATACCATTTGTGCAGGTGTGTGTGGTTTTTAGAATGGCCTTAAGTCACAGGCACTGGAAGAGGGTGAAGAAGTTTGACATGCCTGTGCGTACTTCTATTTTTTAAAAAAAAAATCTTCAGCACTCTTTTAAGTTTTATTCCAATTCATTTTTATCAAAACTAATATTGTAACAATATGGTGGAGTCCTGACTCAAATGTAAGAGTTGAAGTTACACTGAACTCAGTAGGCCTGGAGAGGTGTACAGTAGTGAGATTAAAATTTGAACCTTACTTCTTCTCATTCTGAGCTAAGAATATGTGTGATGGTTTGCAGGATAATGATATTTAACTGTAATCTTCTTGAGGCATGAATGGCATTCCATTGATTTTATACAACTGAACTTGGTACTGCTGATTAATAAAACAATAAATACAGAAAATGAACTATTTTGTGTTTTATTAACAATTTGCATTTCTTATAGTATTTCATTTTCAATAAGTATAAAATCATACCCTCGAATGGTAAGATGTAATTGCTGATCATGTATCTCTTTGTTCCAGACACTTTTATAAAAGTGTATGTATTATGTATGATGTGACCTTCAAATGCCATGAATGCTTTGTGCAATAAACTGTCAATATTTGTGGCTATAAGGTACTAGATGACTTTTACAATAATTGGAACAGCTTTATTAAAAGCTTGGATCACTCAGCTGGTTAAAGAGAAAGACACAGGCCAGTGTTCATCTGGGAGTTTCCTTCTGCCAACTGTTAAATGAAAGATATTGTAAGGTGCTTAAGATGTCTTCTTTCTTAAAATAAAACCCAAAACAAAACAGTTAAAGAGCTCTCACACAGAAACTATTCTCTCAAAAATATTTTTCTTCACCATGCTCAATATTGGGTCAAAACTCTGAGCACTGTCACCTAATGGCAAGTAAACAACTCTGTGTTTTAAGTGCTAAATCTGAGTTTCTATGTCTTTCGGTCACACGATTCTTCAAAGAAATGAAACAGCTAAAATGATGTACTCAGAAACTGTGTTTGATCTCTGATTATCTTAAAAGGTTTTAAAATTTTAGAAAAAATTGAGAAGTAAGACTGCTAAGAACTGCAGAAAAAAAGCTCTGTAGGGAATTTGATTGGAATGAAAAGAAGAGGATAAGAAAACATTTTGTGATTAACAAAATCTTAATTTTGTTGAAGTGTTTCATCAATCTCTCTCTGTGCTGTATATACAGATTTTGTATGTATCTCACATGCAATGTGAAGAGCATTGCACACAATGAAAAGCATTAAGCTATAACCAGCACTGCATACGTGCAGTATTGCCATGAAAGTGTTTTGAACTCATGGGGTGTGAAAACCACCAATCTTCCGGTGTGTGGTGTTCCAGGAGTGGCCTTAAGGTGTGTGTGCATCACCAGTTACTAACCAAATGCTTACAATATTTTGTCTCTCTTCCTGCTGAGCTTGAAACAGCACCCAGCTACTCCCCTGCAGGCCAAGGTGCTGGCTGTGGCTGCCATTTGCTCACTTCTACAAGCTGCAATCTTTCCCTGTACAAATGGTTCTGGGCCTACTAGTTCAGCTTCATTTAGACTGTGTTTTGAGTTTAACTCTGCCAGTAACTAATTGCTAACAGAGGCAGGGCAGTTTGTGCATTTTGTTTGTCTGTGTGGTTCAGAGGGCTAAGAGGGAATTCTCATGTCAGACGTGGTATCTTTTTATTTACCAGTGGAACCTTTGTATAATCTTTATTTCTAATAATACAAACAATGTGAATGCTGCTTTCTCACTAGAAGGCCTCCTTTCCAATTCTCTTCTAAAATAGCTCTGTGTTTAAACAAATTCTCTGCCAATCCATAGAAACAGTTTAAGATTCCCTTATATGGTCATTATAAAACCTAAATCCTTGATGAAACAATAGAGACAGCAAGTTGTTCCTGACCTAAGACATTAGCAACTCTTTCCGGAGGCCTAAAATATAACTGTAATACTTAGTAATATTAGAAAGCTTCTTTTTAAACCATGAACTTCACTAGCAAAAAAGTGTAGTGACATCCACTAATAGGCTTCTAATTTCAAATTATGAACACAAGGCCAGATTCTGTTCTCATTTACATGGGATGATACTAATTGAAGCTACTTCAGGTAGGCAGAAAAATATTATTAATTATATCCCTAATTATATTCCTATTTTCCACTATTTTCAGTATTATTAAGGCTTTCTCTTAGGAATAGGCAAGAAATATAAAGCATGTTTTCTAAGAAACTTGGCATATTCTATGTTGCTTCCCAGGCAGGGAATGAGGTGGTTGAGTTCAGGCATACTTGCAAGGAGCTGACAGCAGTGACAGGATTAACACACTAAATATCTTCTAACTCCTTTCTTGACATTGGATTTCCTGCCACAAGATGGGCTAATCTGGGTGGTTTATGGGTCATCAAAAAATAGCTGTGGTCACTACCACTTCTCGTTGCACCAAGTTTCATTAACAGGCAGATTTGAAGAACTACAAATATTCTGAATTTCAGAAATATATGAAAACCTGGGATTATGTGCAGCTTTAAAGGTTTCTGGCCACATTTTCAAAGGGTTCTTTAATAGTGTTGAAAATTGTGCAAGACCAAACACATACTTGTAAGACTGATTACCTATTTTGTGAGTTGATTACCTTTCCATGTGATTGCCTGTTTTTGGCTAATTTGGCAAACCTTATGTCGACAAATTCCAACTGACTTCACTGATGATTTAGCCTTCATGAGGGCTTCAATTTAGCTCTTTTGAACATGAAAGCACCTCTTTGTGAATCCCTGCACCTTCACATACACACAGCAAATAAGTACTCTGGTGAAATTTGTGGCACATACAAGTAGATGTTCCTTTCAGAATTTGATTGCTATCATGACTGAAGTCAGTGCTGATGCCTAACCAAGTGAAAACAGTTTTCTTTTTATAAAAGCAATCCACCCGTTTCTAATCATGTTTATGGGCTCATTCCAGACAGGTGGACCAGTCATACAGAGTATATATGGAAATGTCAAAGAATTTGTTTCCTTTTGCTCTTCATATGACTGCCTAGATAGATTCTGCTTTGAGCACAGAGACTCACTGTCCATCTAAGTTTGTCTTCTCTTTTCTGGCAACATCCACTGAAGCTGGCATTTCTCCTCTGTGTCATCTGTATCTGTGTGCTGAGGGCACTGCTGGCCGTGGCCATGGCTCAGTTCTGGCTGGACCATTTCTGATAACCAGCAGTAAGGTATTGACTGGAAAAAAAGGATTCAATGGTGTCTTTCTCACTTTCTTTTAACCTTCTACTGTAGAAGTGCTCCTGGCTCCAGAACTGTTTGTTGGGATTATCTGTCTCTGTGGAAACTTTCTGCCTGTGGCAGTGGTGTGGAACCAGCCTGATCTCCCTGCTAGATGAGGAGTGGTGGCTTTTAGGCCCTTCTCTCCTGAGAACTGGGCATCTGTCTGAAGAAGGGCAATCCCTCAAATACTGATCTTATGGACTGGTTAATTTTTATGTCAGTCTGCATGCCAAAAAAATTTACTCACATTTTGGCCAAATTGGCTCTTTGGTTATGCAGCTAATCTCCACCTTCTGATATAGATGTTGAAGTGACCTTTCTTTCCTGGCATTTACCCCACGAGAACATGGGCACAGCATGGTGTGCGAGAGATGTCCCTGCCATACCTCCCCAGAAGCTGCTTTGTGGCTGAATTCCTGTGTCCTGTGTCAGGAGTGCTCTCTGCCTGCCCAGCAGGTACAGCACATTGAGCAGCTGGGGACTCTCAGCTGTTCCTTGTCCTTAGATTGGCCCAAAAACCAGTTTCATATTTAGAACTGAATGTTGCTTTTCACATTTCTGTCCAGGACTTTTGATGCGAACAGATACCTATAAAGTGAAAGGAAAGCTCAGCAGGAGTAAGTTCAGAGGCAAGGCTGGGAAGTCTCACATCCAGCATGTACATCTATATCATACTTTAGTCTCTTATTTCCTGCACTTTAATCAGGAAAGGTTGGGATGGGCAGGAAGATATTCAGGATGCCGACCTGCCTATAATGGAAATGGATAGTAAAAAAAGCAGTGTAATCCCACGTGCATCAAGTGCACATCATATAGACCACATAAATCAGGGAACCACAATGGCTGGAAGATAAGTAACTGTTCTCTTTCCTTCCTGATCTTTTATCCTTAGAATTGAGAAGCCCCCAAAACCATAGCTAAAATCCTGAGTAAATCATAAATTAATTTGTGGAGGCCAATCCTAGTTCTGCAGATCTGTAAAACTACTTTTTGCTATATATTTTCACAATTTAACAGAGCTGAGATTTTCTCCTTGTGAAGATGCTTTCAAAAACACAAGAAGGGGGACATCAGAGGTGTAGAATACATGATTATTGGTAAAACTGAGGATTTTTCATTCCCTCCATATTCTGATGTTGGCATGGTCTGTATTGTTCAGTTTGCTTCTTAACTTTTTTCTTGTCAGCCTCTTCTTTTTTTCATCCTTAGTTTCCACAGATACTTCTGAGAGACTCGATATAAGAAAACCTCAGTAGCAGAGTCAGTGCGACTTAAACACATTTTAAAGTTAAGCACATTTTAAACTTAAGTGCTTTGACAAAGAGGTACAATGTGGCAAAATGAGGCCCTGGTAAGAAGCTGGGTTAGCATTTGATGGGGAGAGTCGGCAGCCTTGAACATATCTTTTCATTGTTGGGAATAAAAGAGCTTGGATGTAAAGCTGCTCATTCAGGTAGCGATGGCCTCCAGCGCTTCGGTGGGCTTTGTAGGCAGAGGAATTCAAAAGAAAACCCCTCAGCCCAGCTTTAAAGTCTTAGGAATGCTTTCACTGTGGGAAGAAAAATTCTTCAAGGTAAGGCCCCTGTTGGAGTAAAGCCTTTGGAGCTATCTACTGTATGTCTACTTAAATCTAAAAGAGAACTCTTCAGACCACCCACATCTTTCTTTGCTTCATTGTTGTTTTCAGTTTGCTTTTTCAGAGGGATTAGTGCTAGAGTAAACTCCATCGTCTTGCTCCCTTGAAAAAATTCAATTTTGTGCAAAGTGAAAATTAGACTCTTAAATCTGCAAAGAGAGCTGTTCATCTTACAAATTTATTCTTTTTTATTGGGCCACACATATTCTAGATAGAAAGATAAAAGGCAAATGGATAACAGGCCATCATTTAGAGTGACATGTAGCAAAACATAGCTAGTAGACTTATTCTGTAAATTCCTCCTGAGTGGCTTGTTAACTTTATCTATATATTTATCTATAATGCTCATATAGTATTTATTGAAAATCAAAATAAAATCCTGCAATTTATCATCATGCATTCTGTGTTTTGCACTTCAGAAAAATCTTTTTGCACTCAGGAATTCTTTTTTTTTTTTTCCCAAAGAAGCTTAAGCCATAATTATATACAACTTTTGAGGAGTAAAACCAGAGAAAATCTAAACTCTTTAGGGATATTGGAATTATAGGCTAGTACCTATGTATGTTTTCCTAGACTCACAAAGACAAAATAGACTCCTATAGCATGCAACTTTATGTACTTGAGGATAATTCAAAATGACATTTACTGACTTTCTAACTTAAATATTATGCTTTAACTCTGCAGTCTGAGAACAGTCAGAAAATGTTAAACAGGAATGGGATGTGAAAACTATCAGATTTACATTTTGAAAAGTAGTAATAGCTTGATTACATACAGGACTGAGATAAGCACATATATATATATATATATATATATATGTATTTAATAGCTCTATCATCTCCTTCTTTCAGCTTTAAACAAAATAGTTTAGAGGAACCATTTCATATTACATACTGAAATGCCTGTTAGTGTTACCTTTTCCAGAAACATGATATTTGGGTCTCTGCTACTGTGAGAATAAATTTTACTAGAGCCAAATATTTAAGTCTTTCTTATGTCCCATTACTTCCTTTTAAAAGGCAATGCTGTGTAAACTGCACTATGTTTCCTGACAGCTTTAGTTACATATCAAATGGGTAAAGACAGAACATTTTTAGTCAGTGGTTTATGGTTGAAATAATCAAGGCTCTGCATGCAGGTTTTAACTCTGTGCTCCCCACCTGGATCTAACCCAGATAGCTCAGCTCTGCACAGGGTGTGATGCTGTGTCCATGTGTCCTGCTCCTGACGTGCCAGGAGTGTCAATCTGGGTCACAGCCTCAACATTTGCCATGGTTTTGGTGACATCATGCACTGGTGCTTATAGTGGTACTGAATTGATGCTTACAGTGATATTACATGACCCTCTATGTACAAGATGATGGATGAGCCTTGTGTGATTTGAATAATGACTTTTTTTTAATGCCCTACTTTTTTTTTTTTTTTTTTTTTTGCAATTTTTATGTCAGTCTTTTGTAAGTTATTTTATTCCTTGCCTGCTTGGGTAAAAGCAGTTCCTTCAAGATGGCTGAAATGACTGTTTCTTTATATCAGGAGAGAGAAGAGGTGTCCTGGAGTTTCACCCATTGTGTTATGATGCAAAGAATAAGTGTAGCTGTGAACTCTGAAGGAGAAAACGCAGGAGCTGCGGCTGAGAGGGAGATGGAATTCCCCCTCATCTGACCAGTTTTGTCATTGTTTTTCACATGCTATTAGGCCACTCTCTGGGTTGCCTGTTGTAATTCCACTGCTGAGATGTTGCAGAGGAAGTTGGTTAGCTTTGCATGTGGACCTTGTCAGTGCTGTGCGACCCCCTATTGCTGCAATTTTCTTGTTTTAAGATGTTTTATTATACTGGTGCAAACTTTTTCCCTCTAAAAGCCTACAGGTTTTCACAATACTTATAAATTAAATAGATTCAACAAAACAACAATCTCAAACTTTTGGAGAAAAAATTAATAGGAACTAAGCAAAAGAAGAAATCAAACCAGCTGCTGACACAGCTGTTTCTTTTCTTGTATAATTCAGTATATAAAGGTACCATATGCTGCTTAAAATCATGATGGGAAAGATGAAATAATTTAAGACAATAACAAGAAAATACATGAATTGTCAGCATTCTGTCAGATTTAAAGAATGAAATAGACAGGTGTAGTATTGACATGTTTAACTTTGTGTTGTGTTAGCAGTTTTAGTGAGAACAACTTCTGACATGTGCTGAAGTGATGTGAGAACATTTCTGTGTTGCAGACATTGGAGAAGAAGCTGGGAGATCTGTAGGAGTCCAGCAGCCAGCTTTACTGAGAGACAGGAGCCTTGGTTCTGCCATGAAAGACTGCCCATATTGTGGAAAGACTTTCAGAACATCCCACCACTTAAAGGTCCACTTGAGAATACACACAGGTGAGAGGAACACGCGAGCACTGTCGGCACGAGCCTCGTGTGCGTGGGGGTTAACACAAATTGTGCCTAGGAGCCTGAATTGCCACTGTAGATTTGGACTTATTAGCTGGAGAAAGTCTTTTGAGAAAGATGTATGACAGTCTTAAATAAAAGCACAAGGAATGTGTTGTTGGATAAAGACCACTTTAATAGAATCATCTTTTCCCAGTTGAGGTTATTTCTGTCTCCTTCCCTGCTTCATCACTGTTTCCTTCAATTACCCTTGTCCTTCAATAGGCATAAGCCTATTGGTTTCAGACTTAGTTATACTAACTGCTTCAAAGGCCTTCCTTAGCATCTGCTTAGGGATTCTGTATGTTTTCCTCAGTTACTATTTTTGTTCCATTTAGCATGCTCATTTTTAACCTCTCACTGTTCATATGAATGCATCAGCTTCACAGATCTGCTTTTTTTCTCCCCACTAGAACTCACATGAATTAGTACTTGTAAGTGATAAAACTTATCGTGCTTTGCACCATGGTAAAATTTCCCATATTTTATTTCAGTAACAATCCCAGCATTTTACCCTACAGAGATTTGCTACTGGGCTGGATAGTCACTTTGTTTTGGTATTTCTCTCACTGGGAGGACTGCTCTCAATACTAGTTATTTCTAGCCACTCCATTCAAATTTTAATATTTCATTTGCTTGAAGGTACCTATGTGCATGGCAAGGTCCATGTAGAGACACAGTATGTGTTTAAGAAGACTTTATCCATAATTAAATTCTGACATAAAATGTTGTAATCCTCAGGTCCTGTTGACATCATTTGAAATTCTGTGTATGGTCAATAGGATCCTGTTTTCTTCCCAGTGTTAATTGTCATGGTAGGCCTTAGGAGAGTATTCAAAGCTTGAGATTTGGGATACTTCTTTTTGGAAACAGACATAATAGGCCCCATCATTTTAATTTTCTTTTTCAACTATTTTAATTGAATTTCAGAATTTTACTGCTACTTTCCTAATAGGAAGGTAAAATAATTGCATGAAGAAATACATTCCAGTTATACCTCCTGCTTGAAAATCTTCACTTTTAATTTTTATTTCACTGAAGTACCAGATAAGCAATGTTTCCCTCCCTTCCCAAAATCAGCAATGATGTTTCTCCTATGTGTGTGCATAATACTTAATGTTGGGTTTGTGAATGTGAGGCCTGATTTAGAAAAATAGAAAATTTTATTCAAAATTATTTAAAGGAAAAAATATCATTTTTGAAAAGGGAAAATTTGTTCACTGTTTTTATGTTCTTTTTTGCATTGTGAAGTAGGAGTGTACCACACTGAAATTTAAAATTTGGCTCTCTAATGTAGTTTTGTCTGATTAGATTGCAAACTATTTAGGGCAGGAATATTCTTCTCTGTGTGTTGAGCTTGTGGGGTGGGGGGGGGAGAAGAAACCCAGTGAAAACCCTATTTGTGTGGTTTCCAATGTAGTAAAAGTAAAGAAATTGTATTTATTTTATTGGAAAATAATCTTGTAACTCTGAAGTTTAAAGAGTTTAACATTTTTAGTATTTAAGAGGCAAAAAAAAAAATTCTTCAAAGTGATATAAGTGATATGAGGTTACCCATCTCTTCATTTTGTTTTATTATATAGTGAGCACTTTGTTCTTATGTTAAACATGGCAGTGATTATTCACTTGGTATTTGTGCCTTAGAACTAATGGAAAGTAAATTAATTACAATGGAAATATTCCATTAAAATTGCATATTAATACTGACTAAAGAAAATTAAAACATGAAAAAAATAAACTGTATAATACAAAAAAAATTTTTTAAAGAAACTATGGAAACAACATTTACAATGTATTTAAAAATCATTATAATTTTAAAATAGGTAAAGATCAATTTCCATTAGGTTGAGAACAAAGTATTTGTAAATAATGACAAGAGTATGTTTAAGTGAAGCAATGTTTTACATATTGAAAAGAATCCTAATAAATAATATAAAAATGTAAATTGGCAAATTACTAGAGTTATCAAATAAAAATTAAGTTGCTTTGCAGTAAGTGGAAATGATGCAATAGATACCAGTTATTAAACAAATATTGGTTAGCTCATACTTCTCAGGGACAGTTTCCTGCCTTTTATGTCACACTCTGTCTTTATTATATGCCTGGATCATATAACTGACTGATAAAAAACACTTTACTGTATTTCTCCACTACATTAACTCAATTACTGTTCTTGTTCTCACAGCACCTGTTTGTTAGAGATGAGCTCAAGCAGCTCAGCAGAAGTCGGGTTCCTTCGAACATCTGTGTGTTTGGAGGCACACGACTGGCTTGGTTTGGTGCTCATGCCAAGAGCAGACCCAAAGCCTGATCCAGCCAGGAGGTGCTTCTGTGGCAATTGGCCCAAAAAAGCTGCAGAAGCAGCTTAATCTTGCACAAGAGGAGGAAGCTGTGCTCTGTTTTTGAAAAATTAGCCAGTGGCTTGGGTTGCTTCTTTTTTTCTGTTGGATATTTTGGTTGCAACCTTACACCAAACTGAGCCCTGGTTTCTGTGTAGTTTGCTATCACATAATAAGCCTGTGAAGGTAAAAAAAAAAAAAACCAAATCAAAGTTTTAGTTAGCATGCTCAGTTTTACACAACTGTAGAGGATTTTTCTTATCTAGCTCAGTGATGTTCAGGTAGGAAGAACTTTAAGGGGAAGATAGTAAGATATGATTTCTGATTGTTTCCATGTGGTAAGAGGAAAAGGGCATAATTATGTGAATACATTTTCTCCTCTTTCTTGCTCTTAAAACAGTTGATGTGTGAGACAATTCCCTGGGAGAGCCCTGAATGGAGAGAGGAAGGATTTTGAGGCCAAAATACTTGCGAGCCTTGGGTCTGAGAGAGGACAGGCAGAGCTCTTCATGCCCTCTTAAATGAGTTCTTGATGCTGAGCAGTGGCCAGAGATGGGCTGTGCTGCCCCCCAGCTCACACAAACCCTCTGGGAGGAGAGGCAGGGACAGGGACAGAGTGTGGCTGTGCACAGCAGTGCCTGGCAGGCAGGTGGGGGGCTGCACAATTTGGGAGGCAGCCTCCTTGATATAAAACACATAACAGCTTCTCATACAGCTGAGAAGGTTACAACACAAAAAAATCAGAGATGCTCAGTTCTTGTGAAAAAGAAAACCATCTGAGTATCTCAGACCTATAATGTGCCATATGCAGGTGCTTCTAGAGTTGTCATTTTGCCCCACTGTAGGCAGCAACTTAAGGTTCTTTCATTCAAGGAGCTGAGCATCTCCTTTATGTTCCTGAGCACTTTCAACCCCCCTGAAACACAGTAACTGGTGTGGGGTTTACATTTCCTGCCTTGACCTTTGGACTGTGCAGGAACAGTTAAGTGTAAGACAGTAAAATTCCTTATGTCCTGCCTTTGACAGGGGACACATTATGTAGGAGCTGGTTTCAGATTGGCTCTAGCACCTCTTTGCACCTTGCATTAGCCCTCAGGAGCCACTGCAGACATAGACCAGTTTGAGTTTGTGCTGTCATTAGATGCTCAGGTATATTCCCAGTATGACAGACAAAATTAAATCCCTTGAGTAAAGAAATAAGGATAATGTGCATGAGCAAAGGAAAGATGGTTTGGATTGTGCTAAACAGAAGGAACCTAAGAAAGAGATGAATAGGAAGAAAAAACTTGGCAGGGCTGCATCCATTGACTGAGAGTCTGTTACGATGTGTGTGACACACATCTAGCATATATTAGATGTATTATATGCATTTACAGTGTTACTGCATTTTCCCTTGGAAATGTGACTAGCCAATTTTAAACCATGCTTAGATGAACTGATGAAATACAGTAAAAATGGTGCTGTTTTAAATGAATTCAATTCACATTTCCTTCCTAAAAAAAGACTGCCTGTTGCCATTCTCTGAAGGCGCTTGTAGTGGGATGAGCAATATGAATAATTAAGGAAAATGGGTATATGTGCTCCAAGAGGAGACAATTTTGGTATTGAACATCCTTTATTCTTACATTTCTAAGATGAACTAAAAGGACTTTTCATTTCTCTAGATTCCTCCAGATTTCCCATCCTTAACATTGTACAGCATGCCTTTTCTCCTGTCTTAATGACGTCCCAAACTTTTGTTGAAAATAATTAATTGAATTTAAATTTCCTTAAAAGTTTAAGAGGTAATGTTACAGTATAAATTTCCTACCAAACACTAAGTAGGGAAATATCCATTAGTGAAATTAACTACAGTTTCTAGGTAGCTAACAATGTGCAGTATACAGTAGGGCATGGCTAATGAACACTGCAGTGGGTGATATTTCATTATACAAATTAATGCTCACATTTTAATGGGAAAGTCACATAATGAATCTCAGCTTCAGTGACAGCAATTAGAGACACAGATTGTCCCCTTCTGGACAAGGCACTGTTTAGCAATAAGCAGCTGTGTAAAAAGTCTTCAGGTTTACAACGTATATATATGCTTTGGGGGAATTGTGTACAGTTTATATTAATGTACTGAATCTTCCCTGAAAAGTAACAGCCATATTTATCTCTCTGCATTTTAACTAAGTAAAGACATGTAAAAAGACTAAATAAATATTGCAGATGAGATATAAATAAAGGAAAATATTCAATTACAAAAGTTTATTAAAATTAAAATATTTTATAGTGATGACAAGTGGACAAATGAAAAATATTTAATAAATGAGAAAAAATCATCGAAATTCTGTCCTTTTACAGGTAGCTTCATCTTATAAAATAGAGAAAAATGACTAGTAAAGGAAAGTAGTAAAGTGAAGAAGTTAACTAGTATTTCTGACAAACAGATTAATTGTGTGGTGAAACATGTGCAGGATCCAAAAATAATCCTACAGAACCTTTGATATTCCATTTGGTTTAAAAAGTGTGAAGTGAATGATTAGAATGATAAAAGAAATTACTGTGTAAGAATAGGCATAATAATGAACTAATTAAACCATACAGCAATTCATTTCTAAAATATCTACTGCACAATGGATAAAATAGGTTATCAATAACTGTTTCAATGGTAAAATAAAAAATGCTGGAAAATGTTTTCAATATTTTCATTAAGCAGTATTCTCTGGAATTGTAAGATGTTTGATCTTGTTTGCTTTGCATGAAAGCAAACTGTAGCCTGTCAAGAAATGTGTGGGGTTGAATTGCAACTCCCATTGTCCCCAAGTGACTGTCACAGCCCCACTGCAGATGGGGCTCCAAGTGTTTGGGGTTCTTACCCTGGTGCAAAGCTGTCACTGTACTGAGCAGCAGCACCACGAGCAGCAGAAGGGCACAATCCACAGACAAATCATAAAATCTTATTTAAAAGGGAGAGGGGAGCATTCAGTGGGGAAAGGGAGTGTGGGGTGCAGGGCAGATTGTTAAGAAGCTGTATGTTAAAGATGAAAAAATGAATAAAGAAGCTCACAGTAATAAGTTTAAATAAATAGAATTAAAGAAATTTGATAAGGGAAACTAAAAGCAATAGTAAAAACATGTATGTGTCTATGGGGGTTCTGGAAAATGGAGTAAAATTCTGTGGATCTGGCAGGCCAAACAATTGCTACCTTGCTAATACTGGAAAAGAATGGATAAGAAATTATTAACCATAGTATAGAAGACTAAATATTCTTCTGCTCTGTTTTCAGAAAGAAGCATGATGGTTTTCACGAGCATTTTCCAATGACACAGTTATGCTCCCATTAAGTAATGAGGCTGTTATGCTGTATCCCACTGCATTTTAATATTTTTTAGAATGAATTAGACTGGATAACTTTAGATAAAATCTTTAAAACCCTGACTGAAGAGCTCCCCAAATCATTTAAGTTCATTGGAAAAAATGCCCAAAAACTGCCTTGGAACACAGAGCAAGATCCATAGCACTTGTAGTGATAAAACAGCTTGAGCTATTCTTGTATTTCTCAAAAAAAGAATATGAAGACCTTGAAATTAGGACCACCCTGACAAAAGTTTGGGGTAAAATTACAGACTGAACTGGTTAACTGTAGCTCACTCTGCAGTGCCACAGTTAACTAATTGAAAATTGGTAGCATATTTATTTCAATTTTATTTCATGAAAGAAAGTTTTATCAAGTCTCATCTCATAAAAGTAGCCTGTTCCATGTGAAAATCCCCCCAGCAAAAACCCAATACCAACACAAAACAACCACAAAAAAAAAAAATAATCCCCCCCAAATCAATATACAGAGATGGAATGGCACATAAACTCTCAGTTCCACAGCAGCACTTTCAGCTCCATCTATTTGGTATTTCATCATTATTTGGAAGACTATATAAAAATCACTGTTGATAAAATTTACCAATGGCACAAAAATGGTAAGATGCTAAAAATCATGGGGAGGCACTGATTAGTCACTTAGTCAAGTGGGCTCTTTTCAACAATATGAATTTTAAATCAGCAACATGTAAAGGAAAAAATACTAGAGGCGGTGATGAACTGGGCCTGGGCCTGTGGTAGAGAAGCATCAGAATATGAGCTGTTAGTTGATTGCTAAATCTATGGATGTAAACACAGTCTTGGACTGTATAAAATTGCTATCAAGTTGAAATTTCATCAAAGCTTTAGTGGGTACCCATAATTTAAAAGGACACTGAAAAATTGGGAAGGATGTTCCACTCAAGGATGAGAGAAGGTGAAGAAGTGATTGTTTTGCTGCCTGCAAATACCTTCCTCAGGAAATAGACTTTTTATTTTAAAAAATCTGTTCAATCTAACAGGGAAAAATGTAGCAATGTTCAGTAGTAGGAAGCAAACACTGGACAAATTCAAGCGAGAAATAAGGCACACATTTTGAGCAGTAAAAATACTTAATCAGTCAAACAGTTTACCTAGGGACATGTTGGAGTCTTATTCACTGCCATTGTTGAAACATAATTTGTTTAAACTAAAGCAAGTTAGTTTTGTTTCAAAATGTATTTACACTCTGATGCTGGAATTGTCGTGTGAAGATCTTTGGCTTGTGTTGTAGAACAGATAAGTCTAGATGATCATAATTGTCCCTTCTGGCTTTAAAATCTGTAAATCTAGTTATAATCTGGCTGTGGTCTCCTTGCACAGCCCATGGCAGATGGTTCCCCTGACCAGTGGGGTCAGCTTGTGCTCTGAGCAGGACTGGGGATCTCCTGCATAGGTCATGCAGCTGGGTGGTTTATAAACCTGCTATACAAATAGACCTGCTTCTACTGGGCAACATGTCTGTTTCCACTTATCTACCAAGATTTTGTGCAGATTTTACAAGCAGCATTGAATTTTTATTGTTTTACTTTATCCTGATATAAAAGAGTTCCTCTGAGATATCTTGTGTCTTGTAAACCAGAACAGTAGGTAGATCAGAACTGTGATTATACTGCCCAGATAAGGTACTCCCTTAATTTTTTTTTTTTTATTTTGTTAGCTGGACATGCTGGAAATATTCTCTCACCCTCCTCCATTGTGAAAAAGTTTGCAGACATGCAAACAGGGCCAGAGAATTAGCAAGTTCAGGGTGGCCATTGCCTTTTTGAACAATGAAAAACGACTCTTGGATATGAAATGCAGAAGATTATTTTGAAAAAGTCATGTTCCCTCGCTCCTACATGGCAACATTAATTTATGTGAACTGATATTAAGTGTTAAATAACTCATCCAGACACTGCTCTTGGCAATAATAGCAGGGTAGTCATTACACTAGGATGAATTCTCTGAAACCTTTCCTCAAAGTATGAGACACAAACAGGTTGTCTCCTAAAAAGAATCATAGCATACCTCCCTTGTCCCCTGCAGTGTTCTTTGGACATGTACTACTGCATTTGCTGATAGAATCCTGAAAATTAGTGGTCCTTTGGGTTTTCCATTGGAACTGGCTTGGTTTGAGGTTAGACTGGGATTTTTCCCACAGCAGCTTATAACTCTGTTTTGTCATTTGTACAGGGTCTTACACAGGGTGTAGCTGGTTATTAATTTGAATGGATGAAGTAGCATGTAAATAACTGCACAATTACTGAATTTAGGAAATACTGACAGACTAAATTAAAAAGATTCAAAGATGATTGACTCCATCCTACTCCCTTCTCCCAGTGCCTGCCCTTGAAATAGCAGCATTTAAGACTGCTTTGAAATAAACTAACCAGTGCCAGTGCTTGGATCTGGCAGAGAACAGTGAGGTTTTGAACAGCTCCCTTTGAACAATGCTGTTTGGCCAGTCCTGTATTGCAAAGGTGGCACAGTGTGTTGCTACATGTTGAGTTCCATTTCAGACCTTCAGCTTTAGATCTCATTTCTAGCCATGTGAGGGGTGGGAGCACCACAGAGGCAGCACACCAAGGCTGGGAGAGATTTGAACTTTTTATCACACTGTCTCAGTCAGTGTCCTCTTTCAGTCCAGTGCTCATGGCACTGGTGGTGAGCTGTGTGCAGATCTCCTCTGCTGAAAGGAAGCTTGCTCTGTGGAGAGGTCTTAGAGCAGAAAATGGAATGACTTCAAGGCTTAGCAATTCAGAATAAGAGTATGTTGTGCCCAGGGCTTTAGACTGAATGTACTTTTAGAAGTACAAAACAGAACTAGCATTTTCTCCAGTTCCCATTCTTTAACTTGTACCCATTCTTACATATGCATACTGCTTTAAGCAGTTTCTGCATGTTTTTAGCAACATCAGTACAGACTATATTACAAATTTCTCCTTCTCCCTGCAATAGTTCTCCAGCAGTTGATGTAGTGTCTGCAATGCTGGGATACACTTTCTGATGGTGCCACTTGATGTTCAATGCAAACACACTGAACTATCGTTAGAATAAAAGGAAGTGCTCAATATAATTGTGTTAAAGATTTCCGTAAAGGCATAGGGGATGCTGAGGAAGAGCTTTTCAATTAAGAGGAGTGAAAATTCAAAAGTGAGAACATTTAACCCTGTAGAGTCTGGGACTTGCTTTTCACCAGTCTCATTATGTCTTAGGGAACACGTGAAGTACTTAGGTTGTGTCAGAAGTCACTAGTGCCTGCTGACAGTAACTGGTGGGACAAACATCAGAGCTGAAAGCAGCTCCAAAAATACTACAGTGATGCTGTAAACCCAGCATCACTGTCTGGCCCTGTTCTGACTGGCAGCACAGCTGTCAGAGTTTGCACACTTCCAAACAGCCCTGCAGAAATGCAAACAAATAGCCAGTGTCCTGTGTCCTCTTGTCCCTCTCTCAAAGGCCTGTGATGGGTGTGTGCAAGCTCAGGTGCCCACCTGGGACCAGGGAAGCCCAGACAGGTGTGTTCTGTCTCAGGCTTGTGGCTCAGTAGGAACTGTTTGTTTCTGTACAACTCCCACAAACACTGCTCCTTGTCAGTGGAGCACCAAAGCTTAATTAGGTGGTTGGGAAAGACTCAGAAATTCCATTGAAATGTTTAAATCTGATTTCTTCTGTTAAGCTGTGTGGACCAAGGCCTAAAGCACAAACCATGCTAATTACTACCTCTCCCTCTGCTGAGCACCTCTTGTTTGAGGTTCTGTGCTTTTCTCCTCTAAAAAGGTCGATTAATGTGGTTTATACCAAGCTCTCATGTCTCACCTTTTAGCTTTAGGATTACATGATGAATTTAGAATTTCCACTGCTGGTAAGGTGCTTCAGCCCTGGCTGGACTGCAGCAGGGATGCAGCCCCTGTTCCTGCCAGTGATCTCTCGCGCAGCCCTCTGTGAACCATGGCAGTGTTCTGGGCTCGCCTCTCATCAGTAAATTCCTGCCATCACTGAGAGGAGCAGCTTCCCAAGTATTTACCAGCCCTTCAATTATTTAAGCCTCTAGCTTAAATAACAGAAGTTTGAAAGCTTTTCAATTTTGTTTTTAGCAGATTTTGAGGTTATTTGAAAGCGGATAACTTTCCAGCTGGTTTGGTGAACTACATAATATTATACAGCATTTTTACTGTTGAGGAAGTTTTCAAAACAAATTTTTCCATTATACCATTTGGAGAGGCTTGCCTTTGTCTTTTGTATCACTTAGGAAAGCTACCTAGAAAAAACAGTTTCTTCTTCTTGCAGAGCTCCTTCATAGAAACAATTGCCAGTATTGACAGCTTGCAGGTGTTTCAGATTTCTGTCACTTTGAGAGAGGATTTCCATACTTTTTCTTTTATAAGAATTCTGCATTGCTAACAATGCTCTGCAAAAAATTTAGAGATACCTTTGCTTAAATGTAGATTCTTTTCAGATATGTCTTTAGGACTATATGTGAATATATTTTATATGTGTAAAATCTTCTGCCTCTTTGAAAGTATAGGAAGAACAATAAAAGTTTAGTATGGGCTTCAAATATTTACTTAATTCATGGAATTCATCTTATATGTTTTAAAACTCTATTCAAGCCAAACCTAGAAAAGTGCTTATGGTAGGTAAATTATGCATTTTACTACTTGAGCCTTAGAAATGTCATTAGGACAAAATTAAAGGACTGCAAAAACCAGTAGATAATACTAATTTCAAATACAGAAACTAAATATACTTTGTACTTTTTATTACTCAATTTCTTTTTACAGACTACTTTTTATTTTAACTATATGTTCTTATATGCTGCAATCATTATGTAGTGTAATGATATTAATATTTTATAGAATCTGTATTTATAGTTCTTTATTTAGAAACAATGCAGTAGGTCTGCAGATCTTTGAATCCTTCTGGAATGGTGCCCTCCAAATAATGATAAATTACTTGTGCAGTATGCCATTTGCTAATTATATCCATGATTTACTGCAGAGCAAGACTTAAATCATTCATTTCAGTCTTGCGTAACAGTGCCATAAAATTTTTAGGTTTAAAAATGGTTTCCATGTGTATAATTTAAACAAATTTTAGAGCAACTGTATACACAAAATATTGCAACCATCCATTTGTTACATTCTTTGTCTCCCTTTTTTTTTAAACTTGTACTTTTAATGATTACTGTGGTTGAAATTGTTATGCTTCATTTTCATAATCATAGCTTTTAATTCTACAACAGTTTTCTACATGTTAGATTAAGAAAAGGATGGCTAATTGTGGGTAGATACCATGTCATTCCTGAATAGCCCCACATTCTAGAAACCCATTTTAGAAATACTCAGTTTAAGAATTAGTCTTCGATTAAAGGTGTTTCCTTTTAAGAAATGAATTATTAGTACCAAGATCATCTTGTTTGTAAGCAGCTAATGCTGATTTTTTAATTTCTCCACTCATCCATAGCCCAAAGCACAGTTAACTCTCTTTATATTTTCCTCTTTGTCCGCACCTGTAGGTGAGAAGCCTTACAAGTGTCCACATTGTGACTATGCCGGTACTCAGTCTGCATCCCTCAAATACCACCTGGAGCGGCACCATCGGGAGCGGCAGAACGGAGCAGGGCCCCTCTCTGGGCAGAGTGCGAGCCAGGAGCACAAGGAGGAGACACCCAGTAAAAGCTCTGTGTTCATCAGGCCAGACATCCTGAGAGGAGCCTTCAAGGGACTTCCTGGTATCGACTTCCGAAGTGGCATGGTCTCACAGCAGTGGACGTCAGGAATGCTGTCTTCTGGAGATCAGCAAGGACAAGCAGTTGGCATGTCATCTGAAGGGTCTTCAGAAAATATGAAGGGTTCAGACATATCTTCCAAAGGAACACACTTCTCTGAACTTGGCCGTGCTTACCAGAACATGGTCGGGAATGGTGTGAACTTCCAAGGGTCTTTGCAAGCTTTCATGGACAGCTTTGTCCTAAGTTCTTTGAAGAAAGAAAAAGAAATGAAGGATAAAGCTCTCTCAGATCCACTTTCAGCAAAAGCTCTGGGCTCAGACGGTGGTGAGGAGAAGATAAATAGCAAGTCCTCACAGCGGAAAACAGAAAAGTCGCAGTACGAACCTCTGGACTTGTCGGTAAGGCCCGATGCAGCCTCCCTGCCAGGTTCCTCTGTCACTGTGCAGGACAACATTGCCTGGCATGGCTGCTTATTTTGTTCCTTTACAACTTCATCCATGGAGCTAATGGCTCTGCACCTCCAAGCCAATCACTTGGGCAAGGCTAAACGTAAAGACAACATCATAGGCAACAGCAAAGAGCAGTCTAGAGAGGTTTCAGCCTCAGTGAACAAAGTGAGCTTGCTCCCCTCCTCTGTGCAGTCCAGCAAGGAGGCAGGAGTTTCAAACATGCTGAGCCAGCTGGACACAGCTTCTGAGAAAATGACCCAAGGACAAAATAAAGAGACCCTGGGAGAGCAAAAGAGCGCTGCCTGGCCCAGCCACATGGAATCCACTTTTTGTAATTTTACAACAGACTTCTATAAGCAGTTCGGTGTTTATCCTGGTGTTATTGGCACGGGAACACAAAATTCTTGCACCAGTAATGAATCCGAAATAAAAATACAATCTGAAGATGACCCAAATATTCTGCTCTCTGACTCTGTAAATAAAAGTGCTATTGATGACCTTTCTGACATAGCTTCATCTGAAGATATGGAATCTTCCAAGGAAGAAAACATTGAAGATGAGGACATTGACACAGAACCAGATATTATGAATAAGCAGTTGTCTGCCCTAAATAAAGAAAGCAGTGAAGGAGGCGACAATATACAAAGTGCAGTCACCTCACAACCCACGCAAGGGCTCGTATCACCACTGCCACAAGCTTCAGAAAAGCAGTGGCACAGTCAGAATCTTCTCTCCTCACACGAAACTGCACAAGAAGTGATGAAACCCGAACAAGTTCAGGGTCCGCAGGTCCTGGAGAAGCAGATGAACATGTTGTCAGTCCTAAGAGCTTACAGCTCTGATGGCTTAGCAGCCTTTAATGGACTTGCAAGTAGCACAGCAACTAGTGGATGTATCAAGAGACCTGACTTGTGTGGTAAGTTTTAGACCTTCTTTTAGACCATTTCAGAAAACACTTGTGCAGAATCATGAAGCTGCTCTTTAAATATACTTAGTCATGTTTGTTAGTAATACATTTTTTTAAATGTTAAACCCTGTGGGCCAAATTCTTGTCCTATATGTGGTCTACTCCATTGAAATCAGCAGTGCTGCATGCATACTTAAACAGGATTTTAGAAAGAACCTGCTTTTTAAACTAGAGTAGCAGCAATATAGACTATCTGTGCTAGTGGCATCGGAAGGGGATACTTACTGCTTTAGCATACTCAAAGGAGGAAAAAGTTTTAAAAAATATACAAAATATACATGGTAACTTGCAAACTTTTCAGTATTTTGATATACAAACCCATGAAAAACACTGGATGCTTTGCCAAGCAAACCTTGCTTTCTCTCTTTTTTTTTCCCCCTTTCTTTCTTTCTTTGGAGGTGTGTTCAGTTACCACAACATTAATGAAATCAAAGGCCAAGTGCATGGAATGTGTCTACCTGTGTTGAATAGATTTTATTTTTTCTTTCTTTTATTTTCCTTCCCTCCTTTTCTTTTTTTAATTATAATTTTCTGGTTTGATTCAATGGCACACATGCAGTACTTGCCCTTGACCATTTTCACTATTCTAACTAGCAGTTGTGTAAATTGTGATTTGCCTGATTAAGAGTATGCCTCCAGGTAAATAAAATAACAACACTCCAAACAAATAAAACCACCTTTTACCCTTTCTAGTCTCTGATTTACAAAACTGCAGTTTTACTTCCTCATATCACACACTTCATATTTACAAGAATTAAAGTTAAATCTATTTGGAACAAATGAGATTGAGGATTTTTGGTTTTATTATTTAGCTCCTATTTTGTCAACATAGTGTTTGTTTGAAAGAGATTTTAGAGTGTAAATCCTTTGAAAACAATATCACTTTATAAAGCAGAGTCAGCAAAAGACACAAAAACTTCAGTAATGTTCATTTTATTTAACCTTCAAATTAATCAGAAAACACACTGTCAGAGCTGAATATGCATAATAAAATGTATTCAAGTTTAAAAAAAAAAAGAAAAGAAAATGTTATCAACAGTTTTAAAGCCTGACAATTTAAAATGAAACCCTCAATCTGCAAGCACTTAAAAGTGGCTCCCCTGGTTAACCTAAGGTTAGGGGGAGCTTTGTCTGATTTTATTGGCAGTGTAGATGCTCAAAGCCCTTTCCAGGCTCCTCCCTGCTTTTCCATCTGTATTAGTTGATGGAATAAAAAAATTCTGATACCTGCACACAGATTTTATCTCACTTGTATCCTTAGAGCATTGTGACTTCACAATATTGTCATTATCTGCCCATATCTGTCATTAAACCAATATCTGCCCAAGTATCCACGTGGCCTTACTTGTAAACTTCTGTGTCTCAGTGCACTAAGAAGCAATTTAGATAGTTGGAAATATTTCCAGATTCTTCAAAATCAGCATTTACATTATTGAAAAGAGTTGATAGTTGATTTAATTGACAGCAGGTAAAATCCTACTTGGATTTTTTTCCATTTGTGGAGTAAAATCAATTAACAAAAAAGAAAAAAAAATACAGCAGAGAAATTACTGTCTAAACAAAGAAGTTGAAAAAAATAGAAAACTAAGATTAGCTGCTTTGTGCAAAATATCTTTATACTTTTTCACAGGCACAAGATTTTTAAAACAACAACAGAAAAAAACTCTCTAATATTATTATTGAAATGAGGTCATGTTACTTCCATTAGTTTTTTGTTTCATCTTCCAATCAATTCAACAGACATTTTATGATAGCTTGAGTTTATATGATTTTAAAGACCATATCCCTTTCACAAGCTCTGCCCAGTGATAATGGATTTGACTTGAAGTATGAAGGAAAAAAAGAAACAACAGAAGCTTCTCTGTTCTACATTTTAAGCGTTTTTTTAAATCAAAAATGCAGTAGGAGTCCTTCTGTCTCCCCCCTCCAAAAATAGCTTTTTAAAATTCTTTTCTGTCATTCTATTGGTGTTCGCAGAACATAAGTGTAAAGGTTGATGTATTTAAATACATTATTTTATTTTTCTCAAGAACTCACAGAAAAGTGGATGAGTATCAGCCCCATGTCAGTAGCTCTTTTTTTTTTTTTGATTGGCTTGGACACCACCCACTTGAAAGTAGTGGTTTTGGGGGAGTTTTCATTTTTTCAGTGACATTTTACACTGTGAAATCACACTCCATCTGTGCATGTTAGTGTGGGGAATCCCACCTGATGTTTCTGCACTTGCAGATTAGCAATCAGGAGCACCCTGTTCATTTATTAGCCTTCCTTCCTTCCTTTCCTCCTGCACGAAGCCCATGACCAAAGTCTTGGTTCTCTTTGTCTCTCCCACTGCCTGGGAGATCAGAAAACTTGAGACACACCTCCAGCATCTGATTTCAGGGCATAATTCTCATGTTCCTTTTGTGTGTGGGGAGACTCCATGCATTTGTGTTTCTTTTTACAGCCAGTGATGTGAGTGTTGTTGACATCTCAAGAGAAAACATTGATGCATTTGATAACAGTCCTTGCACACTCAGAGAGCAAGGCATAGTGCTCTTTCTATGGTCAGAATACAGAGGAAATAAAATTGAAATAAAATATTTCAGCTTCAGTAAGCTGAGATTGCTTCTTTGGCTGGCCACGCTAATTGAGTTGAATTTCTGGCTGCCTAAAAACAAGCTGGGGTATTCAGCAATCCATGTGGATCGTTTTTAGATGGCAGATTTTACCCTAAGATAGTAGGTCAGTTTTTAAGCAAAAATCTTGGCACAAAAATAGTTTTGTTTTTAGAGGAGAATGCCTCCAACTCACATTGTTGTTTCAGAAAGTCACTGCACATGTGGAAGCAGCCCTCAGTTTCCCTGTCATGAAGAATGAGAGAGACTGATGATGTACACATAATTCATTTATGCTCCTATCATGCTTCAGGCTGCAGGGATGAAAGACACAATTAGGAAAGAACCATAATTACTGCATAATAAAGAAATTTTCATGTCAAAATGCTACTGAGAAAAAATCACGAATTTTGTAATATTTCTCCTTATACAGCAGAATGAACAGAAAGAAAAAAAGAATGTAGATAATTTTAGAGTTACTCCTGAACTGTACTTGGTTTTGGAGTCTCAGGTGATTCTACCTAGGAGTGGATCTTGTTAATGTTGCTGGCACTCAGTTCCTAAGAAGAGGACAGGTCTTTCCTTGCTGATTGGCAGCAAGTAGCCCAGCGGGGAGGGGAGGAGACCCAAGGTCCATGGCTTGGTAGCTGTCTTGAGCATCTATGTACTCTGCTTTCACAGCCCTTGCTGATTTGACAAGTTAAGCTTGGAGGTTCTAGATCTATTTTGTATTTAAGTTTTGAAAGATCTGTTTTCCTTTCCATTTATGCTCTTCTCTTTTTCTGCTTATCTTCCCACACACATGTAGTTGCATCACCATAATGTTCTAGCTTCTGTTCCAATACCTTAATTTACTTGTGATTTGTGCACAAGGCCCTTTATGACAAGACCCTATCCCTTCTCTCTCTCCTCCCATTTAAATTTCTCTGCTTAGTGACCAAGATGGTAAAATTTCTCTGCTTGCATTTGCTACTTGGGAAGTACTGAGGCTTTCAAAGGAGAGCTGATGGGCTACAGAGCTACTGGCCAGATATAGTCCTGGGTGTTAGCTGGCTGCTTAATGGGTTAGTGCTATTGAATCCACACTTAATGATGTCCAAAAGTATTAGTTCCATGTTGTCTCTAAATCTAATTTGCTTCCATTCATGCTTGCTTTCCTCTGCAATTAGTGCTGTTTTCTCCTGCACAGGCTCCACCCCATTATCACTTCTTTCACTGTATGAAAACAGGGCAGGGCCCCTCTGATACATGGGAGCAGCTTTGGAGTTCTGGTCCTGCAAAGGGCCGAGCATTTTCAGTTTCCTTTGCAGCAGAAAGCTTTCAGCATTGCACAGAATTATTAAAATGTTCAGCATTGTAACTTTCTGAAATACCTTCCAAATGTGGAACTGCAGCGCAGACAAGAGGGCTGGGCAAGGGGAAGATCAATTGTGGCAGATTATTACAGCTTTATTGTCACATAATTATAGTGCTCTACCCCAATGTTTAACTAGTGAATTTAGTTATTGTAAATTGCTTATTGCCACAGGTGTCAAAACCAAAAAGATCATAATGCTAACCCCGTCAGAACTACCACCAACACATGAAACACGGAAAAAGATTTTTAATTATTTGTGATGACTTCACCTGAATCCTTATGGCAGAACTTTTAAATCACAAAATCCGTATTAAGAAGCAAAGGCCTGATATATTCAAGCTCTAGGACAGCTCTGAGGCAATGGAAGGTCATCCTACTGCAGCAAATTGTAGCACTGCCCATTTACAATATCATGTAATGCACTTAAGGAACGCTTTGTCCGGATCTGCAGTTGGAGGAGTAACCAGAATATTCTTTTCCTTCAAGGCAGAATGAAATGATATGGAAGTTTTACAGCAGGCTTTTCTTTACCCCATTATCGTGCTTTTGAAGAGGTTTCTTAGTTTCAGTTAGGAGGTCCAAGGCCAGCTTTTAGAGTACAAACTGTTCCTCTGAGCAGGAGATCAGCACCTCAGCCCCCGCCTGGGTTTCAGACACACTTCTGGATGTCACAGTGCCATTTGCATGGCAATATCAAACCAAACTCATATGGCTTGCTTCCTTTTTTTAATTAACTGGGAATGCCAGTGATCCAGTGAAGTTTGTGTTGCTGGATAAAAGGGCTGGTCTGTGAATAGCATTGTATTTGCCAAATGGTTCGCTAGTCATTTCAGTACAAACAAATGGATGGTGTCTGTAAGTCTGCAAACACTGTTGACATTTAGCCTTGTTTATGTTACTTTCCTTTTGCTGCATATTTTTGGCTAGAAGAGATACTGTCTGAATCAACACTGACTTCCTAAGCAGAAGCTAAGGGCCCAGTCTTGCATCCCTCATTCCTGATGAGTAGCACTACTTACATGACTAAGGATTGCAGAATCAGGTCCTATGTTTATTTGACTTTAAATTTCATTGTTATTTTCATGTAATTTAATTTGATTGTATTTTGTTGTATCAGAAATTGGTCAGGTGACAAGTTCAGTATCACCATTTTGTTTACTGTTGAAAACTTTTAGTTCTTACCATTCTTCATACTGTGGTGTGACATTCCCATTCCATTTATGTTTCTGGAAATTAACCCCTAAAATATCTGATACAGCTAAGTGCTGCGTACCTCCTATTCCCAGAGAGACTGGAGGCATTCAGTCCCTCCTAGCACCACATCTGAAAGGGGGATTGTGTTTGCAAAAGGAGGCCTTGGTATGTGCCTTGATTTCAGACATCAGTGGCCAGCCGCACCAAGGCAAATCCCTAGCACAGAAAGGCTTTTCTTTTCTTTGCAGAGACAAAATAATGATGTAAGCTTAGAGCTTTATGATTTTTGCTCTAAGTTTCATCTCCCAAACAATATATTCTTATTATTTTTGTCATATCCAGGTCAAATTTAAATTATAATTTAGGATTAGGCAGAGGCATAGAGATGTTTCCAGGTCTTTCCAAAGTGAGACAATGCTCTGGTTTGTGTTTTGGTTGAGGAATATACATTCTTGTGTCTGAGGTATAGTATTTCCTATAACTACTCATAAACATGAGCAATTTAGACATTCTTGTAAGTCAAAACTAAGTGTACGATTAATACCTATTATGAGGCCAATTTTAAACAATTAATTTGACAGCAATTATAATTTTATGTTACAGGCTTTCAGGAATAAATAACCAAATTCATCTTTGTAATCTAAGGAACCTAGGATATCTTTATGCAGAGATGATCTTGTTATGCACAGTATTGCATATCTGGAATTTCTGAGTTTTGCTCCCACCTATCTAGATGCCTGTAGTGCCAGGGATAAATAATTACCTGAGGCTTATTAATTGTATCAGCAAAGAAAAAAACATATATCTTAAGTGTAAGCATTAATATATGTATACACAATACATCCACAATATATAACAAACCATCATAATAGTACAAAAATAGAGGTCCTGAATATGTTCTGTTATTTATGTGTTTGGCAAGCTTAGGGAATGGACTTTAGTATGAGTGAAAATTCTCTTAACATTTTTAAGGTTATTTATTGTCATTTCTATTTGAGTTTTTAATGGTCCTGTATTTTGTAATGCTTTAGCAGGAAAAAATACTGTAGTTATCTTTTTTCATATTCTTTAAGCAATATTTCTAGCTTAATATATTGTGCCAGGTTTTCCAATATTAACCAAGAAGACAGTAAAATTCAATGAACAGCACTCTGACATCCACAATTTAAAACCTGTGATTGAAGTGAAATGTGTAAACTTCTAGTGGGTTATCATGTGCTTTGGAATAGAGTATTGTTGGAAGTAATTAGAAAATATATTAAGGTTTCCTGGTAATGAAGGTATGTAAGTTTTAATAATTGTTGCTTTCTGAATAAGTGTCAAACTATATCTTTAAATGTATATGGAGTTACAAGTTAGGTCACTTCTGAATGGAATGTAAAACAATACTAAAATGCTTCAATAACTTATCTCAGTGTTGCTAATAAAAAAAAAAGCTGTTAACCATTAGTGCAGTTTTGAGTCATTTTGTTTAATTCAAGAAAACTCTCTGAGAAACTGTTGTACCTTTTGGTAGACCAAAGACCACTCATGCAATCCACAGTTGTTTGATGCTTTGAGAGGAAAACTCTACAAAGCTGCTTGTTGTCCTTGTGAATGATATTTATGAAAAATCCCATCTTTTAAGGCATTAGAATGGTGCCATGTATGGTTAGGAAGGTATATAAGGGGGGCAGTAAGCTTGTTTCCTCTGTCACAGAAAATACCTTGGGAATGTGGGAGCTGTTTCTCCTCTGTCACTATTAAAATCCAGTAGAAATTTTTGTGGAAGGCACTGGGTTGAAAATGAGCACTGTGGGTGGATTAAGTGTGTAAATATCAGTGCCGGGGTGAGTCAAATACAGGGTTCTAGTGCTGCAGCTGGAAATGCAGACTTAGTGAGTCATGGGTGTGCAAGGCCTGTCCCAGTGGACAAATACAAGGAGCATACAGAAAGAGTGAGTGATCTTTCTTGGGTAATCCTGCCCAGCCTTACTGAAGTCACAGCTCCAATCCTGCAAATAACCCTGAACGCTCCTTTGGTTTCCCATGGGTGAGCATCCTGAGAATAGCCTCCCTCCCCAGGCCCACGTAGGATTCTCCTGAGGTAAAGCAAGCTTAGGAGAAGCAGCAGCCAGCCTTGCCAGTGCCAGTAGCACCACCCAGGTCCATGGTAAGTGTTTCCAGGATGGGGTCCCTGACAGGTGGCCCGCTGTCCGGAGCACCGCTGAGCATGCAGTGGGAGCTAAAGGAAAACATGGCTGGGGCTCCCGGTGTCACGTCTTCATTAATGCTCCCCCTTCTGAATAGCATATTGGTACTTTTTATTTATTCCACCAAAACACCATGAGTCAGGACCTGACATTTTAGTGTTCTGTGTCATACTGAGAAAAATCTGTGGTTCAGCAGTAGGACAATTATATTATTTTGGAAGGGCTAGAAATAATACAGCATTTGTGAGACAACTGTAACATTTATCCAGACTCAGTGTGACATTGTTCTTCCTTTTATTTGGAGAGCACTTCCAAAAAAGTATCAACTAGGAGCACAGAAAAAAAATACAAGAAAAAGTGGCAATTATGAATCCATTTAAACCCCCATTGGGTATAATTTCATTTTGTGTAGTACCGTTAGCTATTCCATGCCTAAACTTCTATGCAGTGAGCTGTGAATATAGTCCTTATTGTCCTGTGGGCAATATGACTAAGGAAAAAATATCTCTGTATTACAATGGAGCATTTGTCTGAATGGCATAACCTAAGGTCCATAACATCAAATCTAAAGTTGTAATTATACAGCTGCAGTCACACCACTCAAGTGAAGGCTGTGTCAGCACTTGCATTATATAAGGAATCCTGTTTTCAAGGGTTGATGAGTCATATGCAAAAAACATTTATGACTAAACAATTGTTCTGATTGTTCTGAAGCAACATCTAGGTATGGGCCTTTCCCCGTAGGACATGGTCATATCTTCTGCAGTATGCCATGGCGTACTTTGTTAATGAGTGTCTCTTTTTTGAGCTTGAAAATTGCCTAGAAAGTTTGCGGGTTTATGCAGTCTGATTATTGTAAAAACATAAAGTGGGACAAAAACCTAGGGTGGCCAAGGTCTCCAGTGACAAGGATTGTAACAGGTGAAATTTGTCTTTCTCAGAAATTATAAAATTTCAGGGAATTTTTTCCCCAGTTTGTCATCCATGATTTTGCCTCAAATTCTTGGACCTGAACACTCCCTTAGAAGACCTGGTCACAGTTTTTGTTTTTGAGCTGTCTTGAAATCGAGCCTCTCAAGCTCACAGTAACTGTTATTGCCATTTGAAGCAGCTGCTCATTTGCTGGAGAGGAGCAGGCAGGAAAGAGGTTTATTTACAACTGCACCACAGAGGTGAACCAGGAGCACTCTGTACCCCTCCCACATCAATGACAAAGGATTACACTTAGGATTGAAACCAAATACTGGGATTGAGACCAAATACTGGAAACCACAGCAATTTTCCTACTACATGAAATTTCAAGATAGGTACAGTGGGTGTGAGTGATTTCAGCTAAGAGAGGCTCCTGCCCAGAGCAGTGCCATTTACAAGCAGGTGTCCCTGAAGCCACCCCCATGTCAGGCATTGCACCCAGGCTGCCTTGCCTGCCCCATTGTCCACAGGGCGAGACGAGGGCCAGCCAGTTCCTTTAAGCCAATCTCCTCTGATCCGGGGCGTCTGTAGCGCCCTTCCCTGCATAGAACAGCCATTGTTCAGCTGCAGAGCAACAGTGGGGTAGAAAATAGCATGCCATGCTGGGGATCAGAGAGGGAATTGTTCCTTAATTATCTCTTACTGAAGGAAAAACCCAAGGCATATCCCGATATGTGGCATGACTCTGTCAGAACACAAGTCTTTTAAAAACGATTTGGGGAGGGGGGGATCCAATTCAGAAGCTGGCCATCCTCACTTCTCCTGCAGGTCTACCTGTGATTCACTCACTGACCATGGAAAGAAATAAGTTTTCTGCTTTGGATTCTACATTACGAAATGGAAAATAATAGTACTTATCTCCCTGGTAGGAGTGCTGTGAGGATAAATGAATTAATTAATGTTTGTAAAGCACTTTGAAGATGAAGAACATTATATAAGTCCTCAGTGTACAAAAGCTTCCTTCTCTGACATAACTACAGTAAGCTATAAAAATTTCCTGCTGAAAATAAACACATGTTGCAAATAAGGGTGGGGTGTGTACATGGCTGTGGTGCCCCAGCAGTGTGGGTGAGCCTGACTTCCCAAGCAGCCCAAGAATCCATCACCAAAACCTCTCTTACCCCTGCCCGTGGTACTCAGGGCTCTCTGCAGCAGCTGTGGCATGCTTTGACTATAATATCTTTTCACCAAATCCATGAATTTTTACCTCAGGCCTCTTTGGGCTGAGCTGGCAGGTTTTGGTCTCACCACATCAGGCCAGCCCCAGCCCCGTGTGCCACCAGCACAGGCGATGGCTCAGCAGTGTCTGCAGGGCTGCTCCCTCCCCACTGCTGCTGCAGCTCCCCTGTGTGAGCAGCTCCCTGGTCAGGACTGAGGTCTTGCCACACTGTCTGCCACAGTTTGTCCCTCTGTTCAGGGCAGTGTGACTGGTCCCCATGGTGCTCAGAAGATCCTAGTCTGGTGGCTGAATTGGCTCTTGTGTGGTTTTTTATTGAATGTCAGTGATTTCAGTTCACAACTTGGAAGTTAAAATTTTTCTTGCCTGTTATTCAATGTCCCCATCCTGTGTTAGTCCTTGCTCCTTTTTTTTTTTTTTTTTTTAAATTCAAGCCAGGAACTGTGTTTGACCCCAAAATTCTCACACGAATAACAAGGCAAATTAAGAGGATGCAGGGAAGAAAAACCAACAAAAAGCCATATAGAAATGGGACATTTGTCAAGAGAGACATATAAGAAAAGGTTTGTGCATTGAGATGAATAGGTTAAAGATGAAATTCAGGATTTCTTTGGGGCTCTCCTCAACTCACAGCTGCCACACAGATCAATTTCAGAACCTCAGAAAAAGGCCACCTTAGCCCTGATTGTGTCTCATTTCAATTTTCCCTTTGTACACCTAACCCTGTTCCAGTCTGTGTGCTTGGTTCTCCTTTAAATCCTTTCAGATTATGCTTGTTAACCTGTTGCTGGCTCAGCCTGCCAGCTGGAGTGCAGAGCAGAGCAGTGTACTGCTCCTGGGGGCTGCAGAAACCCGCCCCATTCCCCCACTGCTGGCAGCTGAGGGCTCTGCTCTCCCTGCTGGGAGTTTGAAGATGGTGACAGCTTTTACCCAGAAAAGTTTGCTGCCATGCCATGTTGATCCAGATGCCAAACACACCGAGACACATCACCCACACAACCAGATGTCCCCAAACCCTGGCCAGCACCAAGGAGCACCCAGTGGTGCCGCTGAGTTTTCCATCCCGCAACAGCAGAACTGTTTAATAACGGGAGGGCTTGTGGGTGTATTCACTAATCATTATATAACTGTACATTGGGGTGAAAAAGAAGAAAACAAACCAGAAAAGCTTTCCCAAAGGATAGAGGTGGGAATCCCATTAACATGACGGCTCCCTCTTTAGTTGCCAAAATGATTGACAGCAGGATAAGGTCAGAAGATGAAAACCAAGCCATGGGGGACAGAGCAGGGAGAGGAGGGGGCCAATCAGTTGAATAAAAAACTGAGTGTCAGTGCTGGGGAAGGAGAAAACCGACACTCCCACTAGAAAAATCCTCACCCTCTGCTCCCCTACTGTTTGTTTGGGGAAAATGCTGCAGCTTAATCAGAATTATTTACAAGATAATGGTCCATTGTTTGTAGTAAGACAGATGCTGTCTGTGGGAATTTGGTGGTTTATGCTCTATGCATTACAGTGCCATTGCTGTGTGCAGATGGGATCACAGTGGTATTGTTGTTATCCACTTTTTGGAAATTTGGAGGATCCTTACTGTGAAAGGAGGATCCTTAAAGAGAAAAAAGAAAGAGTTTTCTCAGGCCCAGAGCTGGGATTTCTCTTAAGGTAGAACTGTATGTGGGAGAAGAAGATGAAGCAGAAGCACTTAGTTTAAGACTTGCAGCATGAGGGGTCCCTGGGCTGACTGTACTTGGTGGTGGCAGACATCAATTCAAGAGATGGATGGGAGGGAGGGATGGATCCTGTGTGTGTTTCCATAGGTGAGGAAATACATCCTGGGAGATGCGCCTGCTCCCTCCTTTGCAGGGGGCTGGCAGAATCACTTGCTTAGAAGGTGGCGTGAGAGGTACACAAACCTGACTGTGTGGAGCTCAGGCTGGCCTGGTCAGTGATCATCCTCTGGCTGTGTGACTGCAACCATGGTGTTCCCTGCTTCCCCCCATGCTGCAAGCTAAACACTGAGCACCTCTGTTCACCAGAAAACTTCACCCTGATGATCTACGGGTGAGGCTGTGCGAAAGGAAAGCTAAATTTCTGCTGGATTCACATGGGAAACAAAAGCCCCAAACTCCTAAAGAGAGAAGTCTATATTTATTTAGATGATCAAATGCACGATTTTATTTTTCTTTTACATTTTCCAGCAGAAAATCTGCTTCCATAAGCATCCCCTTCTGGCCCGAGTAGAAAGTTCAGTGTGGAGGCCTAGAGGCCTGGTTCAGTGTGGAGGCCCCTGGCAAAGGGGGCAGGCCTGCGATGTGCAGGTGGGTGACCCTCTGCCATCAGCTGCTGCACACAGGAAGAACAGGGAGCTCAGGTGAGCTTCATGGACATGGCTGCTCAGTCAGCATTTCCATGTCCCCAGCTGTCTGGGTCTGTTCCAGCAAGGCGTGGGGACAGCAGCACCCACAGCCCTCCCCATGACGCTGGGACAGGGACAAGGCCCATGCCTTGCAGAGCTCTGCTCTCCCAGCAAACCCTGCCGTGCCTTTGCTGCCTGGCCCACAAAGCCTGGGGGATGAGAAGGTCCTCCTCAGGTCCCTGCACGTTGGAGCCAGGTGCAGGATGAGGGGGTGGAGGGTGCCTGGGCAGGGGTGGGGGGGATGTGTGTGTGTGCCTGAGCTTCCTCTCTCAAAAATCTGCTTTTAGTGTGCAATAGCTCACATATTACCTCGGCAGAGATCCGTGTGCACCAAAGGCAACCAAGAGACGACAAATCACCAGAAGGGCTCCAGAGGGGATTTTGAGCATCCACGTCTGGTATCCCAAGATCCATTAGCTTGCAGGTAAAATGGAAAACTATGACCATCTCTTTTGTATGCAAAATAATTAAGCTTGCCTTTCCATCACTGCAAAATACCTGAGTTTCCCTGGAGAAAGCAGAGGGCCTGAGAATGGGGAATGAGACAGGGAAGGGCATAGAATGGCTGATTCAGTTTTGGGGGTCTGTGCAGGTGGAAATGGGTTTCCAACATTAGCATGTTCCCCTTTGGATGGGCTTTTCCTGAAATGGATGGTGGGAGATGGTAGGTCCTGAGTCCTCCTTCCCTCTGGGCTCAGCGGGCAGCCAGGGATGGAGCTGATAGCATCAGATCAGGAGTGGAAACCACTTTGCCCAAGAAAAGGGATCTCCTCTGACTTTTGTGAAACAGAGTTTTCCAAGAATACCCTTGAAGGGTTAGATTGGCATGGGAGATTGCAATTCCTGAGTGATTGCAATTTTTCCTAAGTATTTCCAGTGAGATCTGTTCTGGAAGCTCTAAGTATTTTTTCTCCAAGTCAGCATTTATTTGCAGAATCCTAATTTTGTATTTCCTGACATTTAAACTTTTCAGCCTAATGTTCTAATAAGGATTCTGTCTGTCCATCTAAATAAAGCTTCGTTCTAATGAGGATACCATCCATCTCCTGAGATGGAGCCATAACGACTTCCAGCCTCAGTGTAATTTTAGCTAGGCTCCCTTCCCCACCCTCTTCTCCCCACAGATCTTTGTTTGGGGTGAAAATTATCTGTTTTGGGTTGAAGTTGTGCAAATTTCATTTTGGGTCAGGTGACTGTGCTATTGTGTGAGCCTCTGCTTTCTCTCTGAAAAGGGGGATTTTGCTCACTCCCCGTTGTATGTTCAGTGCCTGCTTATTTGCAATTTCTGTTCATAAGACTGTGGGTTTTCATGCCAACGATTTTCTGTTTGAGTTGTTGGAGTAGGGAGGTTGTGGGAGCATGCCAGTGTCAAAGGTTGTCACTTGAATGATAATTAATAACATTATCAGGCTGATTATGTGTTTAGATGTCCAGAATCAGGAGTGAATTGAACTTGTTAAATTTAATTCCTACCTCCGAATGACTGGGATATTGGCGTGCTCACCAGTCTTGCGTTTGCATAAAGGACAAAACTGGGAATTTGAAAGGGCAATGACTCATGAGAATTGCTGAAATTCTGGGTTTTTGGAGCTTGCAGGGCTTCTCCTACAGCACCATGGCTGTGAGAGCGTTTGCTAGGTAGGAGCAGGCAGAGTGGGTACACGGTGGTGTTCACAGACCCTGGTTTCACTCTGACAGTAGTTGACTGAAACATCAAGTCATTTGAGATTGGAGATTATGTCTTTTAAGGTCCGGAAGAGCCATTTCACATGCAACTGATTACCTCTGTCAGAGGCAGGAGAGCCAGGTCCCACCTCGGTGGGTGGGATCTGAACTCATGCTTTCAGAGGTCAATAACAGGGTTTTTAGACCTTTGTGCTTCTCAGTCCCTTATAGCCAGACCTTTTCTGTTAAAACTGTTTAAATTGCAAACCACTAATAAAAGGATCATATGTGTTTCCCACTGAACAGGTTCTTTAAGGCTATTATGATAATTAAAAACATATGGTGCCTATGCAAGTCAGAGGGAAACCACAGATGTACAAATTAGGTATTATATAAGGTTTTTCTTTCTTGCCCTTTCAAAAACGACAAGTCAAAGAAGTATAAGGAGATAAAGATGATATTTTTCTGGAGATGGGAGGTAGACATTTTTGATTTTTAATAATGAAATATGTAAACCGCCTTTCTTATAAATAATCAGAGAATACTTTTCTAATAAGCAGGAAGAACAAAACATAGTTGCATATGACTGCAGTATTTATGGAAGGAATAAGGAAACACTTTGTTTCATACAAGTTATTGGAGACCAAGAAACCTTTTGCATTTTTTATGATGTTTCCCTGCACAGACATGGAGGATTATATTTATTAAATATTGAATTATATTGAAATTGGATTGATGCAGCCAAAGAAGGACATTTCTTTGTATTCCATTTTTTCTCCTTTTAAAAAAGGGAAATGTACTCATATTGATTGCAGTACAAGTAGTCATTTGTTTTAATTTAAAAATATAGGATTGATTTTGAGAAGGTGATAAATACTGCTAATAAAAAAATTCAAAATGGGGATTTATAATGATTCTCTGTTAAGTCAATGGTTTAGAGGGGCTAACTCATAATAAAAGTAGAGACGTGCTGAAATATCCATAGCTAATGGATTATTTGCCATTTGCTAGTGCTGCAAACTTTCCTTGGTTTGCTGGGTCCTGCTACAAAAAGTAAAATTTATATCATCTAATGCTCCTCGCTCCTTGCTTTGTCTTTCTCGTGCTAAAAGTGGGCAGCTGAGAGTCTAGCAGGCAGCTGTGGGGCCCGCTCCCTGTGCAGATGGGCTCAGGTAGTGCAGAGAGGAGCCAGAGCCAGGTGTGGCTGCACCATGGGGTTTGGGTGTCCCAGAGAGGGGCCAGAGTCCCCCAGGTGTGGCTGCAGCCATGGGGCTCGGCTTTGCCCTGCACGTTCCCCTGGGCCCCGCAGCGCTCCCGCCTTGCGGCACCGGGACGGGCACCGGGACGGGCACCGGGACGGGCACCGGGAGCCCCGTGGCTCGTGTCTGTAGCCCTGAGCTCTCTGTACCCGCAGCACCAGCACCTGCCTGGCACCTTGCCGTGCGTCCGGCCACAGAGACCCTGCTCTGGCCCCTCGGGGTTTGTCGCCTCCGTGTCCCTGCGAGGATCGGGCCGCAGCCAGCCCGCTGCTGTGGTGGGGCACAGAGAGCATCCCACAGCACAGAGCACAGCCAGCCCGGGGATATGGAGCCCCCTTCTTGTGGCTCCCAGGGCGTGGCACGGAGAGCATCCCCTGCCCAGGGTTGCGCTTGTCTCTGGCCGGGAGGGGAGCGCTCTCCGCCCGGCAGCCCCGAGAGCCAGCCCGGCTGGGGCACTGCAGAGGGGACACCTCGTGTCCCCCAGCACTGACACCCCGGGCAGGCTCCCTGCATCTGCAGCCAGCATCTCACCCCCACCTGCAGCTGAGCCTTTGCAGACCCCTTGCTCTGTTCACTGATGCTTTGTTCTGTCACTTAGCAAAAAGTAGGCAATTTTTTTTTCCATTCTTTTTTTCTTCCCAAATAAACTTTTAGAAGAGCAAAACCACAAATCTGGGGAAATAAGAGCAGGAGAAGCCTGATGCTAACACTTCAGGTTTGCAGGAGTGGTGGCTGAGCAGGCATTTCTGAACAGAGTCTTTTCTTTTCTTGAGTGAGTGATAGCAAACTCAGTGTTATTTCGCATGTAGGTATTACCATTTTAACTTTTACTGAGGTAAAATAACACCTTGTCACTCAGTGCAAATACCAATCACAAAATGAATTAATTGTAATAACTGTTGTCAACAGAACAAAAGACTTGTTGCTTTCCTAAGCAGATTTCAGTGCCACTGATAACTATATACAGAGGTTCCCTTTGGGCTTATTCAGTGCATGTAGTCAGAACATAATTTCATCTGTCTTTCTCTGTACTTTGTTGTAAAAGTCTCAGAAACTGAGTTAAAAACCTGTATTTTTTTTTACATATCGCTAAGCATACATTTTTCAATCCTTATGATTTTTGTTTTTCTCACAGAATCCCTAAACATTTTTACTAGTTAATTAACACTTCTTTTGTGGCTAATTTATTAAAGAATTAACATGTTTATAACAGTCTGAAGAATCTGTTGGTTCACCTTATGGTGTGATGGACAGTTATGCTTAGAGAAAATATGGGCAGCTGTTTTGCTACACAAAATAAATTTTTGCTAATGTTACTTCTTCAGCCAGTCATCTTTATCCAAGACGAACACTGCTATCCCAATAGATGGGGGAAGTTTCCTTTGAAAATGGGGGAAGAGAGAAAAAATTTGCCAAGAAAAGCAGAATTCTTTATACTTGTGCTAACCACAAATTTATTCAAGCAAAGTTTTGGATGGGGGGGTGGGGGAAACTAATTAACTAGTTTCACAAAGGAGCCCCAGTACAGCAGGAATTAGTGCCAATATGCTATACTCATTTTACATGGCTATTTAGCTTAATAATCAAAAACACTATGGCATATCCTCTACATTATACTGCAAATGTTATGTATTTTCTTAAAGACACATACATTAATATTGCAGCCTAGGATAGTCAGACATCACTGATTGACATGGAACAGTCAGACTGCCAATGGAACAGACACTCATTAGGAACTGACCCACACAGCAGTTAGAGATCCATTTTTCATCTTTATTTAACAGAATGCATATTTTAGATTGCTTCCCCCCTCTTCCTTTTCAAAATATACCAACAGGCTTCAGTGCTCCCAGCCCTCCTTGGGAGCAGGATCACAAACTGATACGAAATATATGGAAAAGTAATTATCCCTGTATCTTCCCCCAGAAATAAACTGGAAATCAGGAAAATGCCCCACATAAAATTCTGTTTGGGTGAAGCTGCCTGGTGTGAAGAGTGGGAGGCTAAAAGAGCACCAGTGGAGCAGCTGAACATTGTTAGCCAGGGATTGGGTCCAGCTGCTCTCCCTTGGTTAAATAGGGTGCACCTCTCTGCTGTAGCCCCTTTCTGCAAGAGAGCAAGAAGAACCCTGGAACCACAGTAAGACCTTGCTGAAATTTTTTTCCTATCTAAACATGTTTGGGGTGGAGGGCCAGGAACCTTGTGCAGCCCTGTCTGGGCTTTGCAGTGGGTAATGTCAGTGCCATGCAGCCTCGATGTGGAGAATTTCAGACGTTTCCCCTCCAACCCCCTGCTGTCAATAACATTTGGTTTGTCTTTCTTGTTGGCAAATGCTGTGTCTTCAGCCACCAGTCGGTCAAATGTTCCTGCTTCTGCAGGGAACTTGTTTTTTTGCGTGGGCAGCTTGGCTCTGCAGCTGCAGTAGAGCATCTGTCTGCCTCTACGGGCTCGTGGGGCTGGGGAAGGACCCTCTGGCTCACTGCTCTGCAGGGCTGACACATGACTCAGTGTAAGCTGCAGCACGTTTGTTCTCACAGCCTTCTCTCCTTTTCATTGTTTAATGTAAACAGTTTTGAACGTGCTTGAGTGATTTTTATCTCGTGTACTTCCCATGGCAGACGGGACATCCCTGATGATTGTGCTGGAGCATGAGTGGTTTTGTTTCAGCAGCCTTGGGCCAAGGCTGTGGATGATCTCTTGTAGATGTAGGATGGCTGTGCAAGAAACTCTTCCTGCAGTTCAGGTGCTTATCAGAGAGAAGTGGCTGTGGGAGGCAGCTGCTCCTTGGGCCCGTGGGTTTTGTGCTGCTGTGGTTTTTGGAGCACCCAGCCAGCACCACCTGGGTTCTGCTGCAACTCTGTCATTGCTCCTCTGCTTGGGGTTGTAGCTTACCTGAAGATGTAAGGCTTTGGACAGAGGCAGCAGCATGAAAAGGGCTGGCCAGCATCTTCTGTGTGTTCTGCTGCTGTGTGGAAGGGAATAGCAGCTTTGCTTGGGATGCAGCAGCCATCCTTGTATGGACTCATGGAGTGTTTTCAGAAAAAGCCAGTGTCAAAAACCTAGGTCAGGCTGGGCACGGGCAGCACAAATGGGCCAAGAGGGGACAGGTCAACTTCCCTCCTGCCAAGCCTGGGCGTGTGTGCTGTGTGAGAAAACAGGGAGGGAGCATGCACTGCTCCTCACCCCACTGTCTGCTGCTCCCCTCACCCATTTATATCCCAGTAAATCTGTTTGAAAGATAGAAAATACTCCCAGCCTCTCATATAACACTGTCTCCTGTGCTGACTGGTGCTTTTTGCTGCTGTAACTTGGCTGTTGCATTGTTTGCCCACTGTTCCTTTGACGCACGTCAGTGATGCTGCTCCACTTTGGGAAGTTGGAAAATAGGGTGCCCCAGGTCAGGTGGCTCCAGCCTTGGCCACGAGCTTCCCACAGCAGAGCCTTGTGAGCCCTGGTGACTGGCAGGATGGGAGCTGGGCTGTTTTGTTGTCACTGGGGCTGATTTTGGATTTGCTTCTCAGCCATTGCTGTTCTGTGGTATTTTCTGCTCCTCTTTGGGTGATTAACTGCAAAAAGAAGTGTTTCTTGTTTCTGTGAGCCACTCCTCTCCCTGCTTCTTGGCACTAGTTGCTAATCAAAACAGGTCTTTGATAGCCAAATGGCATTTGGCTGAGCCAAACACAGAGCTAGACTCACAGGCTTCTTGTGATTAAGCGCTTTATTAATGTGAGGTTTAATGCAAGTTCACTCGCAGCGTGAGGACCCAATGGTAAATGTTCAACAATCTAATTCTGTAGTACTGTGTTTTATTTAGCATGAAAATATTCCTGGGTACTCAAAAACAGTGTTCTGCTTAGGAGTGATGCTTCACAGGATTTTAAAATATTAATTTTTTGCTCCTTCCAGGGCAAAGGTGTGTTAGCCTGTCATTTTGTAAAGGGACAAGCTGCTGCCTTTTTTTTTTTTTTAATCAAACCTGTTTCTATGGATAAACAAGTGCTGAGTTATAAACTAGTAAACTTTTACTGTATTTGTATAATTCGTGTTCATATGATCCCACAACATTCCACGAGACATTTTGGGGAAATTTGTAAAATAATTGTGCTTCCTGGCAGAGACCTTGTGTGCCAAGTTTTAGCCTGGGCTGCATTTTCACAGCTGAGTTATAAACCCCTGAAAAACAGGATTTATAATGGAAATGCTGACACAACCTTAACCATAGCACTGCTATCTGGTGCTACTATAATATACTGTACGAAGAAATCAGTTCATTAGTTAGTTATAAACAAAGGACAGAGATAGTAAATTACAGTAGGTATTTCAGCAGTTTTCTATATATTTATGACACAAAAATATGCAGCTGCATTTTATTTCTTGAGACAGTATTTAAGGATTTCAGATTTAATACACGTTAGTTTGGTTATGCACATTGTGCATTTTGGTCTTGCTGTTCCTTCTTGTAGTTTTATTCATGGTATTTTCTTCTTTCTCTGTTGCTCATTAGAAAAATGTTAAAAATCCATTTTCATCTGATTAATAATAAAGCTGATCACATGTAACCTAATTTTCATTCACTGCTGCCCCTGTCTGTGGAGTCATATACAAAGTGACCTTTGAATCACCACTGGGCCCATAAAGCACAATAAGCACCATTGTCCTGTCAAAAATTGAAGATGTTTTACATCATTACAAAATTTAATGTTCCATCTTTTCAAATGCACTACTTTTCAAAGGCCACATTCCAATTGAAGCTCATTAAAATCAGACTCAAGTTTCCTGTGGTGGGGATGAGAAAGAGTTTCTCATGCATTCGGAGTAATATGAATCACTCTTTTAAAACAGATATGGTTACATATTAGTTTTGAAAGGTACAGTAACTGCTGAGCCTCCACTGTCTGCAACAGTGAGGCTTTTGTACTTATAAATCTAATAACTGCCTCCTGATCCCTTGTACTTCATCCACACTGTATCCTATTTACTTGTGAATAAATCAACTTTCTAAATAAAATTGTTGTTCAAAAGTTCAGGGGTTGAATTATAGAAGTCTCTGGCTCAAAGCTTCTATTAAGGTTTTAGCAGACATCTGTAAAACTCTTGTTAAAAAATCAGTTTTTCTCCAAACTCCTTGAATACATTAGATTTGGAGAACCAAATTGTTCTCTATAGCAATCCTTTAAAGTCTGCTGAATTGCACAGAGGCTGAATTTGCTTCCTAATCTTATGGAATAATTTCTCATAGTGTTTTATTTATAAATCAAATAGAACTTTGATAAACTGGTGGCTGAAATAGGCTGTATGTTGGTAAATATAGTATCATGTTCCTACTATGTTAGTAGAGTTATACTAAGAGTAATGGAAATACTCAGGTATTCAAGGTATTAAAAGGCTGGTTGCCCCTCTATCCCTCTTTCCTTGTGAGAGGTGCTGGCAAGCTCCATGTAACTTAATTTCCACAAAAGAAAGCAAACCAGAAAGTTATTTCAAGTCTTTGAAGAGTTAATTTGCACTGCTATGTATATATAGGGCAGAATCTCATGTGTATGGATGTGCATGCTGCTACCCTATATGTAAAGCAGATGTATATAAATATTATTGCACATTTGGTTTACTACAGCTATTACATGATCTCGCATTACACAGAAGGAGTTCCATATATTGGTCACATGCAGCATAAACTGTGCTGCAAAACACAGGGCATTAAACATTTTATGAAGAAGATAGGCACAAATGCATGGTGAATCCTATTTTCGACTCTTGACAGACACTGAACATGTTTCCTCTAAGTTTATGATCATGGACCTACAGCTATAATTTGCTAGGCACTGTTGCAAGTGAGACAGAAAGAGCAGGAATATCAGTCTTTTATCAATATTGCATTAAGATGCTATTGCATTTTCAATATTCCTAGTATAGCTCGTTAACATGGTGTATTAGCATAACACGTGATAAAATCAGGTGCAGACCATTCTCACATTTTAGTTATAATGTTTTTAATGTTTATGGGGATATAAAAAGATATAAGAGAGTAGAAACCCAGTGTGAGCTCTGTGGATATCAAAAGCCACAGAACAAGCAAATCTTACATAGGTCAAGAATATGGAATACCACACACTGATATCCCATTTAGCATTGAGAATTTGCTACACAGTTCAGTCATATTTTTACTATAGTATTATACCACATCAGGCATTCTCAGTTCTCATATCCTGGGCTGTGTGCTGAGACAATATTGAATGAAATTCTTTGACTTTTCAAGGTAATAGTAATCTTAACCTCATTTAACAGACAACTAAAAGTGGGTTGGGTTGATTCATGGAAAATATAAATCACTGGATAAAGGTGTTGCTTCTAAGCAGTCTGTAATTGTTGGTGCTCTGGTCACTTATATCATGGTTTCTGCATCATGTTTTAGTCTCAGTGGTTGTGTAGGTTCCTTCATTTGTTGCTACTAATAACAACTAGCATTCATTATTTTATTAACTGGGGATATCAGTATTATTGAAAGCACCGGGTATTGTAGTCTAGCCTGTCCCTGTATTTATATAAAATTAGCTGGTTTCTCATCTGCTTCACGTGGTTTGCAGTGGATGATGTTTGGTGCTGGCCAGGTTTCACACCTCCTGTCATGTTGCAGCCCACCCTGGGGCTGTGTCTCTTGGAGGATACCCCGTCTCCCCTTTTACCCAGGGCTTTCTGAAGAAGTGAAACCTTTCCTCGCCTCTGTAAAACCCAGAGTTTCCCATCCTGCTGTTTACAGCTCATATGGAAGTGAGTAAACTTTGTGGCCTGCTAAGGGCTGCTTTACGAAGTGCTAAAAGGCTTTAAAACAGCAGCACCGCAGAGGCTCCTGCTGTAGGAGGCAGTGGCCAGGTGAGTACCGCAGGGCTTCACTCCTGCACTTCCCAGTGGCACCCTAAGTTGGGAGTGGTCCCTAATTCTGAATAATTTATGCCTTTTTGGGGGTCTGCAGGCCTGGCAGCCACAGTGCCTCCAAAGGGAGCCAAACAAAGCCCCTCCTTCCAGCTGGAGCGAGTGCTTTTGGGGCAGGCTCTCCCCAGGCCTGTGGGCAGTGAGGTTATCTTAGCTCCCACAAGTGTCTGCACCTGCACCAGAGTGGCACCTGCCTTCCCCAAACACCTCCTCCCTCTGTGCAGAGAATCACACATTGCTTCAATCAGAATTTCTGATTTTTGACCCAGGGTAACACCCAACCTCTGGAACTGACCTCAAAAATTGAAGAGCAGTAGATTGTATAAAACAAAGCTTGTAATACTTTTCTCAGTCTTGCTGACAAATGCTAAATATCACTTTTCCCACTTTCAGGATCAGTGGTGCAGCCTTGGAGGACAAGAATAGAGATTGCAGCTCTTGCTGCAGTTCAGCTCTCAGGTCACATTCTCAGATGTGGTAATTAGTAACAAGCATCTATATATGCAAGAAAAAGGAAGGCAATTCCAATTCCTGTGTACTCCTAGGAAGAAACTTGAATAAATAAAAAAAAAGGGACCATCAGATTGCTTTATTCCTTTAGACCCTCTTGCACCTAGTGAATCCATAGCTGGTACTGATACTACTTGAAAGGCTTAGGGTATGTTCTGAGCATGCTGTGGCATCACAGCCCCCCAGCAGGATGAGCTGCTATTGTGCATCAGCCAGAAGTGGAAAAATACTGACAGCAAACTTGGAAGCCCTCCCTAACAGGGAGCTTTCCTTGACCATTTCTTTCACCTTCTGAAGAGCCAGACTCTTGGGGAGAACTTTATTCCCACCCATCTTTTCTTTCTTCATATGCCACAGGCATCTCCTGCTGCAGCAAACCAAGAGGTCTGTCTGTCTGTGAAACACAGGTGGCTGCTGCTGAATGGAGGAGAACTTCCTCCACTCGTGATAGCAGCATGTGGAATGATTAGAAAATTTTTCCTTCAAGGAAAAACTTCAGTCAATCCACACTTGTCTATTTAGGACAAGGCATTTAATTGGAATTTCCTTCAAACTTTATGTTGAAGTACTTTATTTGCCCCATTTAATTTTCTTAAGCAGAGTCTATAGACAGATGCCTCTCTTAGGACCAGGTCTTTTTTTTTTCTCATTTAGAGCGTTGGGCTGCCTACATCAGGCAGCATTAAAAATTCAAGATTTGCTCTCATCAGTGATTACTTTGAAAAGGAAGCAGGTTGTTATTGTATAGCAGGATACAGTGGTTACAGGACTGAGAGTTGTGGGATGGTGCTTGCTGCATGCACACCTTTAATAACAGTACTTCTGCATCTACACATTGTCTGCATTTTCCATCTTGTGCTCTTCCATAACAGTGGATGCAAATGCAAGCAGGCAATTTCTCTTGGCTTTGATGGGCTTTTCCATGGAAAACATAACTCCTTGTATTGTGTAAGCTTATCTGGCAGTAGGTGCATTGACAGGGTCAACAAATGTATTATATAAGAGTACACATGAATAAAGTTCTGAAATTCGCTAATAGGCAGAAAGTTTTCAGATGTTATGAGTTACCATGTTATCTTGATCAGCACCAATGCATTTCAATAAAAACTTACTAAGTAAGTGATTTTTGTGTAAGAAAAACAAACCGTTGGTACCTAAGCAATACACATGTTTTGGGAGGGGGTGGTTTGCACTTTCCTAGTTTATCAAGTAGGGGATTTTTTTTCACTGTGAGTTGAAAACAGAAGGAATGTCCCTGCTCCAATGAAGAAGACAGCCCTCTGCATGCGTTTCAAATTTAGGATTGTGTAGTGGTATGAAAGGCAGAAGACCCCAGTAAGCAGGGCAAATATAGATGTGCTAATTTGAAAGCTAATACCAAAATTAGATTTATAACGATGTAAGACATAATTCTGAATATTGGCAGCTAAGATCCTTAGGGATTGCAGGCGTTTTTTTAAAATGGCAGGTACTGTATTTGTATATCCTGCATCTGACCATGTTTCTGCAGAGAACAGGAAAGTCTCCTGCTAAATACTTCAAAGCCATCCCCATCTCTTCAGAAACCCAGAAAAAGCTTGTTTTCTGCTCCTGCCCATCCTGCACACCCAGCTTATTCATTAGCAGACTAGATCCTCATTATGATGATCTCATTCATTAGCAGACTAGATCATCTGGTGCTTCCAAACTTCTTGTTTCAAAGCTCTGTCTTCAAAGTCAGCAGCTGAGAGTGCCAGGCTGTGTCAGGGCCGCCCAGCCCTGGGAGCTGTGCTGGGAACTCGTGTCTGCTAGGGAGTGAGCTGGGGGTGCAGCAGGGACAGGCCTGGGGACACCCCCTAGGGACTGCCAGTACAGCACCCAGTCATGCCAGTGCTTAGGGGACTGCCTGGCAGGCTTCAGGGTGAGCTCAAGTACTTCATGACTGCTAAACTGAGTTTTAAAGCTGGGGCAGCAGGAAGGGTTGCATGGGTGTGTGCGTGGGGGCAGGTGGGAATTATTCTGTAATTTTCATAGCGGACTTTTTTTCGTTTGAAATTTCTTTTGTACATTCAATAATGAAGCTCTAAAATTGTGTAGCAATTAACTGAGGAGTGCTGTCCAGGTAGAATCAAATGGCAAAATGCGACTTTTCAGAGGGAAAAAAAAGCCAAAACGGTTCCATGCTTTTTCTCCAAGCATAAGAACATCCGGCTTAAATAGAGTATTCAATTTTTAATGAATTGGGATCTTAGTGTCCTATGATCTATGGATGAGGAGTTAAAATATGATAAATGTGCCCACACAACTGATGGAATCATGCATGGCATAGCTCCTTTGGAAGATACTAATTTGTTTTTTGTTTGGTTGTTATTTGGGGGTTTTTTTAAGTTTTCTGCTTAGATATATTCTTCATCATGAACATAAAATGGTAAGTGATTTGCAGCAGTTTTAATCATTTCCTCAAACATTTTTACTTCTTTAAATGAACTGTACTTTAACATAAATTGTTATGCCTCTCTCCTACTTGTAGAAGAGAGGAAGGTTTTAAAATGATCTAATATGGGACAGTATTTAGCATTCAGTATTTTCTAGCCCAAGAAACATTATATAATAATCTATAATCAAAACCACTAAAAACCTGTTAACTGCTAAATTCTGTTTCATTCTAACATTACAACTAAAACTCATTTATAAGTAAATGAAAGTCAAGAGGATTAAATTCAATTAAAATTACTTTGAAGTATGGGGGAAAAATGTTTCACGGTGATATAAATCAACATATTGTTATTGCCTTCTTTTCCTTATCCACTAAGGGTCTCTAAAGCAAAATGTAGTCTAAATTATACATGGAGAACAAATAGAGAGAAAAGAACGCCACGCACCCACAAGCACAACCCAACTCAAATGAAAGGTTTGGGTGTACTTGTGGATGAATGGTGTGCTTTTCTGTATGCTTTGCAAGCCAGAATTGTGCAAGGTTTCTCCCACTTGCAGCCTCCATACCTTCATTGAGTGCAGTATAAATAGAAAGCCAATTAAAGTACATCTTTGTTATAAAAAAGAGGGAGACAAACAAAAAAACCAACACCATTTTAGCGTGCATGCATTTTTTACTGAAAGTAGGATCTCAGCAGAGAAATTAACTTTAATAATCTATGGATTACAAGACATATCAAACCTTCAAAGCATTGCAGCGTTAGATCTATTCTCAAAAGGGTTTAAATTACTTTAATAGTTAATAATAAGTGATATGACTCATTTTTCCAAGTAAATCAAGATCGGTTGTCATTTGTACATCTGGTCTTCAAACCTCTTAATTATGGCAAAGAAATTCCTTGGTACCTACTGAGCACATCTGAGGTGTGCAATACTAAAGTACACTCTTAGTTTTTCTATTGCTGTTTGATGATTTAGGACATAAGCCCAATGCAAAGCAGAGAGCAATGTTTTAAGTATCCCTTTAACCCAGGAAACATCAAGCCCCGCTAGAGAAACATGCAGCCACCCTACAGAGAAATTCAGGGCACATCCCTTACTGTCAATTGAGCTATTGATCTTAAACATGCAAGGAGCACTTGGAAACCCGTGTGTGTCTGTGTGCAGATATGCAAATCATGAGCATCCCATTGAAGACATTTTTATTAAGAGAGGGCCCAAATCTTCAACCTTCCTGAAAAGTCATTGTTGGCCATTAAAAACCAGCAACTGAAAATTTCCCTAACTCCTTGCCTAGAGAAGTTTTCTCCCATGAGCAAGATCAGGACCATAGAAAAACAATGCTATTGTTGTTTAAGAAAAGAACCTCACTGTCTGCTTTAAATCATATATTGTTCCCACAGGTTTCAATTACTTCACATAACGAGACGGTGCCAGCGTGTAACAATGGCGTGGCTTTCTGTCTCCATGGCTCTGGTACAATACTTTTAAATGAATTATCAAACTGATCAAAACAAACATTGTTCCCCTTATTACTGTGCTGCAACCTCACCATTAGCAGAGTTAACATCCACACATGTAGCCAAGTGCCTGGGGACACAGATGCTTGCTGGGCAAGTTGCTCTCCCAGCAGGAGAGGCTGCAGGGCTGGGACAGAGCTCCTCTCACTGCCAGGGGTAGGCAAGGTGCTCCTCAAGCAGGCACCTGGACCTGTCCTTAGTGCATGGCAATGTGTGAGCATCGCACCCTGTAAGATCCTGCACAGCAGCTTAAAGCTCTGAGGGGGTTCTTTTTGAGAGGAGATTTTAAAGAAGCACAAAAGTTGCCCTCATATTTGTCTGTGCTTGTAAAAATCAGCCTACGAAAAGCACTATTAAAACACACGCAATAGCAACTTCAAATTGTTAAACTATTTTGTATTTGCCTTCAAAGGCCACACAAAGTACAGATAATTCAGTCTTGAATCCTAACATCTGTGTGGGAAACATGGCATGACTTTTGGCTGGCTGCTATTTGCAGTTCACAAGATTGAATTAGGGAGTCCAGAGACAGAATCAAGGAATCACAGAATAGTCAGGGTTGGAAGGAACCTCTGGAGATCATCCAGTCCCAATCCCCCTGCCAAGGCAGGGTCACCTGGAGCAAGTGCTTGCAGGAACCAGGTGGGTTTTGAATGTCTCCAGAGAGAAAGGCTCCACAGCCTTGCTGGGCATCCTGTTCCAGTGCTCAGCCACCCTAAAGACAGGGAGCAGGAAACAGATTTTGTTCTCCTCTTGTTCTTTGTCAGGTATAATATCTTGATAAGATTTTAGCTTGTTTTAAAATAGTGATGCACATTTTCTTCCTTAACTCCAGCAGTCTTTTTGTCCCTTGCTGTGACACTTTAGCTGTGTGTCCGTACCACAGCACCCACCAGCCCCAGGGAAGCTGGCTGTGCAGGCAGCATGTGGGAGCTCCTGCTGCAGCAGGGCTGCTCCTTGCAGCCAGGCAATGCCAGCTGAAAAGCAGCAACACCCTCCACCTTGCCCAAATACATCCATGCATAAATACCAATTGTAATCAATTGCAGCTTTCGTAGCCATTACAGGGAATTGCTTTTTTTATCCCCTCAGACCTGAGCTGGAGTTTTACCACTGGGTAGGATGGGATCCATGCTGAAAGATGACTCTCATGTTTGTAGATGCTTTGCTGGCAGATCTGTGAACTTTCTGCCATAAAGTGACTTCTGCAGTTGTGCTGTTACATTAATTTTGCAAGTATTAATTTAGGCTCACTGCACCTTGGAAACCATTTGAATATTTAATTTTAGGTATTTATTTTCAAAGTTAAATTAAAGCACTATTGTCTTGCAACTAATCCTACTTTTTCCACCACTCCAAAAACAAAACCTTCAGTCTGATAACCTTTATTTATAGATGGCAATAAGCATATTTAGCAATTTTATTATTCATGACCCTTGTACTAAATATCATAATCAGAATACAGATGTGTGATATAATTTCTATATGGAAGTCACTGGAGTAATTCTTGTAAAATAAAAATAGCATTGTGTTCAGAGAAATAATATGTCCATATTTAATGTGTGTCTTAGTACAAACCAAGAGACCACACAGTGTTTTTTTGAAAAGTCCTACATTAATAACAAGCTTCATGAATAGAAACAAAGCTCTAAAAATGTGACTTTTAGTGTTAACTTTATTTTCTGTCACATGCTTATATTCTTCCATATATAGTCCTTAGATTTTTAATAGAAACAGGAAAGGGACTGCTGTGTGCTTTGTGTGACCACAGAATCAGCAAATGTGCAGTTTCTTCAACCAGTTGCTCCCAAGAAGTTAAAGGCAGGTTTTTTTTTAATGCCACCTTTACTGATGTCTGTACTAAAGATGCAGCTGATCAGATAAACATCATATTCAGACTTGGCTCACTAATTGACTGAACAAGAATCAGTCACACTTTATGTACCATTCCATAATGGATTTTCATGTTTGTGAACCCTAACTGGCTGTGGAAATGGAAAGCAAATGTCGCATAATCACAAATAACTTTGTGGTTTAGGGTTTTTTTAAGCCAAGAGAAAAAAACCAACTTTTTTCTTCCCAGTTTATGATAGGTTCATCATTACAGACAGGTGATCAATGATCATTTTTTTGGTTTTATCAGCTGTTGTGCTACTGTTTAGAGAATTTTTAAAATGATTGCTAAATATAACATTTTTCAGTTAGATGTTACATGAATAATTGATATGGTAAAGTGATGCTGAAAGACACAGGTATAATTGAAAGTTTTTTGTCAGAGGTTTTTGAGAACACATGCCACTTATTGAGTTTCTGACTATCACCACATTAAGCTGGGTTTCTTTTTACTTGTGTATCTTCAGCAGAAGCTCTCATTAAGCATATTGTAAAAAGATCCTTTTATGAAAATGCTATCAAGTATTTATAACTACAGCACTGAAGATCAGAGGAGGATATTGTTCAAAATCTGTGCAACATAAAACTGGTCAGAAATATCAGCATCAATCAGTGTCAAAATTAAAACTGACTTGAATTTGTTTTCTTTTAAAATCCTTTTTATTTTTTTTGAGTGGGTTATAATGAGCGCACACTCATTTTGACAATCTTATTTGCTGGCCCCACATTGCAATAAATCAGAAATGTGCTGGTAATAAAAGGAAAATATTGAGTCTAACAAAGCAACAGGAAAAAAACATTCCTAAAAAAAAAAGAAATCAACCCTCTACCAGCACTAATCTATGCAAAATAAGAACCCTTCTTTTACCTGAAAGTTCCTAATATGAATATGGAAATAGGGGAACTGTCCATGAGCCTAAAGGTTTGAGTTATCAGTCCTACAGTCCTAATACTTTTGGCTTAAAGAAAATAAATAAAAAAATACAGTCTGGATTAAAGGTTATTAGATACTCTCAAAGCTGAGTAGCAGAAGTGTGACCATATATTACCCACTGGACACACCTTCCTGCCCTGTATATGAAGAGATTATCCCAGATTTCTAGAAGCCAAAAGAAGGGATAATGTATATACTTCTGACATTGGCACTCTTCCAAGAGAAAGTTGTAACAAGCCTGACAAATAAGGGAAAAAAAAAACCCAGAACAAAGGGTGAATGACATATGGTGGTTATCCTACAATATGGTCCTTATCCCTTTTAATACATCTCTGGAAGACATAAGTGAAGCATGGCAATGTTTTCTGAAGAGCTGACATGGCTGCACTGTACGCTTGGAGGAGTGATTCTTTTAAAATTATTTTTAAAATAATTTTAATTATTTTGAATTATAATCTGATGGACTCAGATGTTCAGGCTAGATCCCTGCACAAGGACTTCACTTTCACTTGAGTAATGTGGTGAGTTTGTTCTAAAACTTCTGGGGTGACTGGTAAGCTTAGGAGTTTCTCAGGTCACAAAAATTGTTTGTGTGTGGGGAAATTCACTTTGGGAATCAGAAGTGCTGCTACTAAGGTGACCATGCTGATATTGTTGTGCTTTTCCTGCAAAGGGCGGGAGCAAGCCTCCCCAGGGCTTCAGCCTGGCACTGTGCTTGCAGCCCAACCTGCTCCTCACCAGGTCAGGCAGAGCATCTTCCACCTTGTCTCCTGTTCTCTTTGGCATGAGTGTTACCCATGCAGTGTTAGTGCTCTTCACTGCTCATCACAGGCACTTTTTAAAAACATGTGACCAAAGCAGAGAAGCAGCAGGATAGCTGGGATGACAGCAGAGTTACATTTCCCTGCTGTCCTTTCCTCCAGGGCGGTGCTGCTTGTTGCAGTGGGATGGATCATCCCAAGGCCAGGGACTGGACCAGCAGCCATACAGGATCTCTGCCTGTTAAAGCAGGCTCAGTATTCACCATCTCCCTCTCCCCAGGATTTTCTGGATGAGAACACAAAAGTCCCAAATGTAGATTTGTTGTGTGGGAGCCCTCGGATGAGTAGATACTTGGAAAGAACACCCCTATCTCACTGTTGCTAGCTGCTCAGATATTAAAAATAAAGGAATTCTTTCAAAGAAAGAATATTCTCATCACAGAATGCCAGGTCATATTTTGTATCTAATCCTCCTGACTTCAGCACAAAAAGTGAACAGAGGGTAAAACAAAGTACTTTGACAGTGTCTTAGTTAAAACAAGATCTCAGGAAATGAGTGCGATAATGAGCAATAGGCTAAAAATTCCAACATATTGCACCAGGTCCTGAGAAATAATGCAAAAGCAAACCCCTTTGTTCAGATAATCACCAGTTACATACTCTGCTGGCTGCTTATTAATTGTCTGCATGACACTGGAATTGTTTGACCAAAAGATGAGGCCACTTAGTTCCTAAGCCATTACTCCTCACCCCACCTCTGCATGATACTAAGGAAGGTTTTGAAGCTGTTACACTGCTCTGGTATTGGCCAGGTCTTTGTACACTGAAATTCCCCCAAATGGCTTCCTTCCTCCTGACACACTTGTAAACAAGATTTCTTCTTTTTTAGACATTGGTAGCATTGCTGTATAGTCATTGAAAAATTCCAAAAGACATCCCAAATCTTTGTTTTACTGCTTTTTGTAATAGAAATTATGTGGCTTTTGAAGCTCTTCCACTGAGACTCAGTTTGAGAAACCACAAAGCTAGGGATTTTAGAATTTATTTACAGTATGTTTACTTTATTTTTCCTAAATCTAGCTAAATAACTAAAAATATCATAATTAATGCAGGAGCCTATGACTGTCTTTTTCTTCTTCTCTTCCAAAGGAGCTCCAGATTCATAGGATTCACTCTGAAATACAGATAAATTCAAAGCAGTTTTTAAATTCCCACAAGGTTCACAAAATATTGGCTACATCTTGTAAATCACGACAAAGTGCAGCACCCTTGAATTACAGTTCTTTATTGAAAAAAAAGTAATAAAAAAAGGAAAGACAAAAGATGATAAAAATAATTCTGGGTCTGACTCCAAGTATGTACATTCCTTCATGATTTTGTCCATTTGAATAAAAAACTCTTTCTCTACACCAACTTATTAGGATCTTTCCTTGGGACTGCACCCCAAATGAGTCAGATGTTCTGCTTCAGATTGAGTTAACTAATTATATTACCTTTTATCTCTGCCTTCAGGTAACTCCTCATACTTCTAGCTCATGCAAAGGGTGGTAAAACCTTTTATAGTAGTATAATTTATTTGGAAGCAGCTACTAAAGGGCATTGCAGCACCTGGAAGAGAGCTAATGCCAAAATGTTATTAAAAAGTAAAGTCTCACAGGGAACTGTTTTTCCTCTTTATGAACATGCTTGAGAATCTAGGTGGGAAGAATGGACCTAGGCCCATGTTGTGGCAAGTGCTACATCACTTCCAACATTTATGGCTGAAAAGGTACAAACAGAGGCTATTGTTCATATGGTTTTCTCTCACATTGGTTAATATAGTTTTTATTTTTTGTAAGTATCTGGTAGGTCCTGGCTGCATGGCCACTGTGGGTTCCTACAGGTGATTTGCCCTTCCCAAGAGCAGGTGCATAATTGGTCACTTAGAAGGGCCTGAATGTGTTGTCTCATTTTTTCAAAGCAGCCAGCTCCAGCTGCTGTTTAAAGCCAGCAGTGTGCCCACAGGTCAGCTCTGCTTCAGTTCCTCAGCAGTGAGGCAAGGGCTCCTCTGCTTCTCTGCCCATGGGGAGCGCTGCTCAGCCCTGGGATCAGGGCACTGCCTCTGCCATGGGGCTGTGGGAGGTGGGCTCTGGGCACTCAGCATCCAGCCCCAGCCCTTGAACCATTGCCATTGCTCTCAAAGGCAGGCTTGTGGGGGTTTTTTTACTGCTCTCAAAGGCAGGGTTTTGGGTTTTTTTTTACTCCTCGTTCATTTACATAAAGGGCAGGATTTTGAATTGGAGATTTTCTGACTTTTGACCTGACAGTTGTGATCCCCACTTAGAAAGGAGATCCTATATTAACAATAAGCTATTTTTTCAGTTATTTTTCAAATTCATATTCAGTTATTTTCTGTGGCTGCCATGGGCCCAGGACCTGCACCTTCCCTATTGTATGCAAAGGGATTTTCGACAATCTCTCTTATACCTTACATCTTTAAACACAAAAGCTGGAAGCCACTCAATCATTACCTTTAGAGTGTTTTTCAGCTCCTTCTGAAAAAAACCAACAATTTGAGTTTTAAAATTAATGGTAAGGTATGATCTATAGAAATGCTGTGTGAATCAAGGCCATCAGATGATAGCAAAGATGTTCTTAACCTCTGACAGTGAAGCTCTCACCATTCTCCACAACTTTTGGCAAATATATCTTCAAATACAAACAAACACACAGTGCTCAGGCCAGGAAAGGATGAAGCACCTTGCCTTGCAAAATCAGGTCAGATGGTACCTCTCTGTGTCTTTCATTATAAAGAGATTTTTCTCCTTTAACTTCTATCCCGTGCTTAAAATACCACTGGGATTAAAAATTAGAAGTTGCTGTCCCATAATAGACCAAGTTGACCTCTATATTTCAGTGATGCTGCTGGGACTGGTGTGCAAATGACATTGGTGGATCTCAGTGCAATTTGGGAGCCTGCATTTTTCATCAGTGTGCTGCTCTACCTGACCCTCAGCTATTTACCCAAAAACATGCCGTGTTTTTAAGCAAGGGCCATGCTGCTGCCATCTTCCTCGCCACAAAGTTTTCCCTTCTCCATGTGTGGTCAGCTCTAAGGCAAATGCTAATGGAAAGCTGGAGTCTGTTTCTGGCTCCTGGTGAAGATCAGGGCTTTCTCAAGCTGGTGTCCAATGGAGAACACTCTTGGAATGATGGCATTGCAAGTCCATCAGGACTTCCCACTTCATAAGGGCCCACCTCCTTGGTTGTGTTAGCTCCCTACCTAGCTGTAAGGGGAAGAGGTTTGATGTTCTGCCTTTCCCACACCCAGAGAGATGCTCAGAGGTGCCATCAGTCCTTGACACTCCCCTGCTCCTCCCCACACTGTGAATTCATCCTAAGAGGGTTCCCAAACAGTTAATTCCCCATCTCTCTCTGGTCCTTGCAGCATTTCACAATGCTGTTGTCATCCTAGAAGGCAAAAACGCATAAGAAGGAGTTTCCCTTTTTTTTGTAGCATCTTTATTTAATTCCCTCAGTGGTCCATTTTAATTCCCTCCCTCCCAGCTATTGCTCTCTGCAGGGCTGTGGCAGAGCCCTTGCACCACTGCCCCCTCCTCCTGCCCCTGCTCCTTCACTTGTCCCAGAGATTTCACCTTTCTTCTAATGTATCAGCAAAGCCCTTCCTTTTTGAGGTCTCCAGGTTTTGCCTCAAAAGCAGAGCAAGGGGCAGAGGGCTGAGATGGTCTGGAGTGTACTCTACAGCCCTGGAGTCAGCGTGGCTGGCACCCCTTCCCCAGCTCAGAAGGGCTCTCTGAGGATGTGTTTTGGGTTTAAGGAGGCTTGTGTGTAGCATGAGCCATGGAAGGACTACAGGTAGCTCCAAAGGCAGTATGTTAAGATACTTTTCCTGGTGATCCCTCTTATTAAAAAAAAAAAAAAAATCCAAAAGCCAAACCTTTTCCTTGCTCCAAAATGCTGTTTCACTAAGTCCGAGCGTCAAAAGGATTTTATTCTTAGCCTTCTGTTTCGATCAGTTAATTCCCACCAGGGTTGAGATAAAAATTGTCTGTGGGACACACTGTTCTTTCTTCTTATACACCTAATGTTGCTGTGCTATTTTGGGCTACCATTTAAATAAAAGCCAATTTGACTAAAGAGCAAATATATTCTGTCGAATGACGGCAAAAGGGCAGAGCTTGGGAAAAAGAAACAAGAAAATGCAAGGCATTCATTTTTCCTTTGTACTTTTTAATAAAAGAAATTCTCTTGCAGCTTAAAGTGACACTTTAAAAGATGTATGTATCGTGGCTTTTAAAAACACAATTAGATAACACCTTGTCAAATACTTATATTCTTTGTTGACAGCCTTGAGTACAATCACAATAACAGCACAGCTATTTCAGCATGTTTCTTATTCAGTTGCCATTGGCAGAGTCAGCCATTTTATAAAAATGTTACTGTTTATCACTTTAATCATCAATCTACATCTAGTCAAAACAATAAGTCAGAAGGAGTAGTAAATTATACTTGTGCAGCCCTGATGAGTTTGAACTGTTTTGCTGAAATTAACTGCAATAATTATCTATTTTTCTAAAGCTGTTAAGAAGTTCTGGGTAAAGAAATAAAAATTGGATCAATGAGGACTTGGCTTTTTCCTCTTTTATAAAAAAGAAACCTTTTTAGTAGGAGGGAAGAATTTAACACTGAGTCTTGGTTTTCTAAAGGTGAAAGAATAAACATTGGTTTTGTTCTTTTTTTCCTCTGTCTGGCATAAAGATCCCCAGACAGAGCTGTCAGGTGGTGCAGCCCCTGTCCCTCTCCCTGCCTGGGCGGGTCCAGCCAGCAGGGCTGAGGTGAGGCTGCTCCGAGGGTGTGCCTGCCCCTGCTGGAGGGGCTGCGGGGACACCGGGCTCAGGAGATGGCTCACAGTGGCACTCGGGTGCTTCATCTGTCTCAGGAACGTGCTCACTTTGGTTCTAATGTTGGTGCTAGTTACCAGCACTGGCAGGTGCTCAGTCTGCTGCAGGTGGAGATGTCTTTTGTGTACAGGTGTATATACATGAAAATAAATAAATGTGTAATTTTTTTTTTTTTTTTTTTTTATCACCAAAAGTAATAGCAGCTATCAGGGCTCCCATTTTACTGGTGTGGGAAGGGACCCATCCATCCCATGGGCTGGCTCCAGGGCTGGACAGGGATCTGCCCCACTGGGAGATGATGATGTGACTGCACTGCAGCCCCGTGAGCCCTCCCCGGAGGGGTTTGATGGGTGCAGTGCCCTCCCCTCGATCCCTTACGTGCCTGGCATTGCCTCTGCTCAGTTCAACACAGCTCCCCCATGGCCACCCTTAGCCACCCTGCCCATTGGGTGGCCACCAAGGAAGTCTCATGGATGGAGATATCCAGCAGATATCCACTTTCTGCCTGCGCCCTGAGCATGTTTCTGATCTTTTCAGGACACCTCTGATGGCCAGGGCTGCCTGTGGCTCCCGGTTTGGGTGCAGGGCAGGGTGTCAGGGCTCACTCCCACAGCAGAAGGTCTCCTGCCCCAGCAGTGCAGTCATGGCACTTCCACGTCACCAAAGCCTTTGCATTCTTTTACCCTTGTGGTTCTAGTATTTTATTTCTCACCTTTTATCAGTTTGAAGTATTTTATTTATCTCTTTTTTCTTCCTAGCAATAACATTGTGAATCCTGTGTATGCATTTTATATGTCGTGTGCATGTGATCAGTTGGTTTTTTAGACTTATATAGCATAGACTATCAATATTACATTTCCTGCTCTAACCAAGAGGCTTTAATAATACAGGTCTAACTTTTTACTCTTTTACAAGACAAGGCAGCAAATTTAGATTCCTTTAATCACATGAAAAATGATGGATATAACTAGGGGATTGAATTTTGGAAACAATGCTAGGACAAAAGAGTTCCTGATGGGATTCTATAAATATTAACAAAGAATATTTGTCTTATCTTTTGCTAGCAACCATTAAGTATTTAACCCTATTCATGGAACATTTTCTATGTTAAGAAAGCTTTAGCTTTTGTCTCCCCAACAGGCTGTCTGTCTGCTTCTCCAATATGATAGTTCTACTGCTTTGCTATGAAACTTTGATGGTAAATTTAATTTATTTATTGTAATATGAATATACAGTGGTTTACTAAGCAGTTATTTAGAACAATATTTATATGGATCTTTATTAATTTCTTCTAATTACTTACTAAGGCCCTTGCAATATCTAAGAAACCAAAGCATATGAAAGCCACAGTTAAAAACAATACATTAATGTGCCCTGTGTAGGGAGCACAGCAGACATAGTTTGGATTCCAAAGGAAAAAAAACTAAAACAGTAAGCTTGAAGAATGTTGCCAGATTTGCATAGGTGCGAAAATTTCTGGCTGCTGGCAAAAGTTTATCTGCAGTTATTTGCCTCGGCTTGCTTTTTCTGCCTAATGTGTGAATAATACGTCTTCCTGGGGCTTTTGGTGCTTTTGGTTTTTTTGTGGTTTTTTTTTTTTTCTTTTTTTTGGTTGCTGTTGGGATTGTTTTTTTTTTTTTTTTGTTATTTCCCCCGCGTTTGGGCTTTCTTTGCCTTCCTGCCAGCGCAGATTTCTGTTGTTACACAATATGACCCCCAAAGCCCCACACCTGTCCTTGGGGTAAAGGTGCATCCCCGGGGAGCGCAGCCCGGCTGAGCCCGGTGGTACCACCGGCTCCATGCCAGCTCCATGCCAGCTCCATGCCAGGTCCATTCCCACGCTGGCAGCCCCGGCCCGCCGGGCACAGGAGCAGCCGGCGCCCCTCAGTGAGCGGCAGCGCTCCCGGCGCGGTGCCCGTGCGCGCTGCCCGGCACAGGGATGCTCAGGATGCTGCCCCGGGGTACCCATGCGCACCGGACTGTCCCCAAGCCGTGCTCGGGCGGCTCTCTGATGCACAGTGCTCAAGCATCAGGACCCAAGGCACAGACTGAAAAACTAAAGCATTCTGTTGGTGGACATGTTTCTGTGCTGAATGATTCTGAAAAGGAAGCTGAGTTTAATTAAGAGCAGGTATTTAAAAGGAAACTGTTAATGCTTTTAGGCTGAAGCTGGAAGATTTGTTAAATTCCTGTTGTGATTGACTGGAGAGCAGAAGGAGATCTCTTGACTTTCCTGGGTCACAGCTAGGAATGGAGAGGAATCTTTCTTTTGCCTCAGCAAGCTGTGGGAGCTACTTCAATGGCCAAAAATAATTTTGAGTATAACACATCTGCATACAACAGAATAATTCTCATTTCTCTGTTGACCCCCCTCTCTGCAGCTCAGGAAAAGAGAGAACTCATTTAGCTCCTTAAACGTAGGTGTTGTAATCATTAATAAGGAAAGTGCCAATAAAAAAAAATCTGGTGATACTATAATGGGGGAGATAAAACACTGCAAAGAATAATTAGATGCTAGCATCAAAATACTGCATGAAACAAAAACAGTAGGGAGAGAATCAACATTTAAAGCAGTTTTTGAATTTTATCTTTACCTGCAGTCCTTAATCTTTTATTTTGCCTTTTGATTTTCCTGCTATGTACTGTGTTCCTCTTTTGTTTTATTTTCATTTGACTTCATTTCATTACACCTCCCTCCAGCTTTTCCCACCCCCAATTTTTTTTTTTTGTACTTTCAGCTCTTCCTTTGTTAATGTTGAATGCAAATGTAAGCCTGCTGAAAGAATTCTCAGGAGTCAGGAAAAAGTCTTAAATACTAAATAGATAGGATCAAAAAGCTGAGGGGTGGGGTGTGAGTCAAAGCAATTGGAGCCCATCTCGGGTGATGCATGGGACATGGGAGTCCCAATGAGCTGTGCTATTTGTCTGGGCATCTCTTTGGTCTCTACTGCAAACAGTTATTGTGGGTGGAACTGGAGCTGCCCTTCAGGGAGGGGACCATGCACACAGCCACCCACAGCTGTCCCCAGTCCCATATGATGGTGCTGCTGTCTTGGAGGTTGAACTTCAGCTAAGGGAAGGATAGGAAGAAACCTGTGCTGGTCTCTCTGAAGTCAGATGTATTTTGGGGGTTGGTTGCATTTCCCTCTTGGGCAGGTGTAACTTTCTAGGGCTCCTCTGCAGAGTGTGAATGTGAGAAGGCAAGTTTTTGGGGTGGAATGAGTGAACAATGTCCCTTGTCCTCAGGCTGGAAAAAGACTGGAGGCAGTACTCTGGTGGGGTGGAGGGGAAGCACGCAGGCTGCTCTGTGGTGTCCTAACCAACACTGGCAGTTACGTATCAGAGTTGGGGCAAACCGCTCTAGAACAAAACCAGGAGACAAGTGGTTGTGCAAACGGTATGCAGCTGCTGTAAAACTAGCGTTGGATAGAGCCCCTGTGTCCCTGGAGGACAGGCAGGTGGGCTTGCCCACAACACCAGGGACTGGTACAGCAAACCCTCCCTGCCTGTGAGTCCCAAAATATCTCTGCTGTTTGGACTTGTGGCAGACCAACCTGTTAAACATGTCTGCCCTCAATGGCAGCCACCAGTTCAAGTGCTTCTGTGACAAAATGGGAAAAGAGGAACAGATTCTGAGCTCCTGGGGTTTGGTCCATCCAGCTCCACATCCTCAGCAAGTGGATAAAAAAGGATCTGTTGCTACAGAATGAATGTGGACGTACATATTTTTATCCAGTTGAAGGATAGGCATTCTGGGTGTTGTGTGCTGGCTCTAGTGCTGAAAATAAAACTCACAGAATAGGGCATAGTACTAATTAGAAACTTAGAATGGAAAAAGATCATCAAATATAGAAACTTCCTGAATATGCTTCTCTACATTCTGAATATGTTGAAACAGAAAAGTGGAGGATTTTGTCTTTGAGGCTTGCATTTTTGCTGTGCAGTAGATAAGAATGAGGCTTTCAGATAAATTAGAGTACTCTTTTGATATGAAAAATCTGCATTCTTTTTTCACTTCTGCAATGATCACCCTTAAGTCTCCAGTTTTTCCACTGGTTCCTTGGCTATTGCTCTTATCAGTCAGTATTTCAGTAGTATTTATCAGTAGTAAAGTCATTGTGTAACAGTATTGGTCACCCAGGAGTGCTTGGGATTAGATGAATAAGAAGCACAGTGCTGCCACTTGACAAAAGGTGTGGTTTGTCTTGCCTAACATGAAGGTACTTCCTATCCTGAGGGGATGTTGTGACCATGGACTGATATAAGTTAATTTTCCTCACCTGAGTTATTTCTAGATCTAGATTAAATGGGTCTCCATTTATCCAAGGAAAGATGCTGAAGCCATGTGGTTGAGGTGTGTGAATGAGAACATCCCACAGTTGTTCTGTGCACCCAGAACAGTATGAACATTGAGAAAGAGAGCATCTTGAAGAGAAAGTTTGGAGATGGAGTGGTGTGGGTGGGAGGTAACCACCAAGGCTTGGATTTGGGGGTGAACCTGCTGGAGGCAATGTGCTAATCTAGCCCAGCTTGGAGCTGGAGTTCCCAAAGTTGTGACAGGACCTGAACTAAACTCTTAATGCTGAATTAAATAGAGTATTTAAATCATACCACCTAGACCTATGTCTGTCTGTAATTAATAAACTTAAAGCTTAAGTTAGGGAATTCATTATACTAAAGCTATCACCTGTTTCCTCTACTCTATTTTTTCTGGTGACTGATCTTTTCTCCTGTCCTCATCATGCTTGCTACATCTCTGCTGCATGCCAAATGGAGATCAGAGACATTATTTTTAAATGTGAGCTCCCTATCAAATACTGTATTTATTATCTCTGTACAAAAACCACAGCCAGAGCTTCTAGGGTATCAGAACTCTAAGACTAAAACTGCTAACCCCCCTTGCAGAAGGGCTAACTCAGTTTTCTGGGTTTCCAAAGTGCCAAGCAACTATCAACACATTAAATTATTATGTTTCCAGAGCATCAGGAAATGCTGATTTGTTTAATGTTGTTTCTGGAAGTAGTTGCCTTTTGGATTATTTACTTTCCTAGCAAGTACTTATGCCACAGTGCAAACTCTTGCTGAGGAGCCTCTGCATGCTTCAGATTAGAGATTTAATATGGGACCACCAATTCAGTCAATCTGCAGCCAGAACTTATTATCTACTGCATAAATCACAGTAAGATGTGATTTTTCACATTTGCAGCGAGGCCTTATTTTTATTCCAGGTATGAGGCTGTGCACTGCACTAGATCTTGGGGATGAACCTAGCATAAAAGAAGAATGCAAGAGCCCTTTGCAGTTTCCTGTCCAGCTGTGACAGAGCTTCCCATGCCACAGGACAGAGTGAGCAGCTGTGGGTGGAAAGGGCAGCTCTGAGCCAGTTTGTCTTTTTGGTAAAACATTTTGGAGCTCCAGTGCTGGGTTGCCAGTCAAGCTCACTCCAGTGCTCCCTACCAGCAGATTTTGGCACAGCTTGCTCGTGGGGTAGCACAAGCTGCAGGCAGGAGTGGGGCTGGTTGGCAGAGGAGTGGCTGTGGGGGGATGAGAGGTGCCCACTCTGCTCACAGCACAGAGAGGTTTGAACACAGTGCCTTGCAGTTATGCCACATCTTTCAAAATGGGCATTTGTGTTTTATCTGTATATTCATTTCTGAAGCATATGCTGTGGTCCTTCATTTTCCCACCTTTTTTGCTCCCTTTGGGTTTTGTTTTAAAATTGCACTAAATCTGTGTTGGTATACTTTTCCTTTCATTTACACCAAAAATAGCATTTTATCAATGTCAGCTGATTTCTTTTTTTAATTGAGCTGAAGTTCACAGAGTGTGACAGGGATGTTACAGGTAGTACATATTTCATGTTACAATTTACACTTGGAACTCCTTGCTGTGAGGCACCACTGCCATCTATTACATGTGAAGTGGAGGATGCTGTTGGCCTTCTGAGTAGTAAATAACATTTCATATCCCTCCATGCTTCCCCTTGCCCCCGTGGAGGGCGTGGGGAGGCTGCAGGAGTGTTTGTACCAGACCTGTTTCTCATTAAAGGGAGGGAGCAGGGTAGTGGCTTGGTTGGGGTGAGGTGTTCCAAGCTGGGCTGTGCACCTTGTCAGGGCTCTCTCTGCCCCTGATGGGGAACAGGTGTGGAACAAATCCACCACAAAGCCACAGGAACCCCCGTTACAAATTTCAAGCTCGTAATGTGTCAGCTCAGGGTCTTGCCTGGGATGTCACCCTGCCTGTCTGTTCACCTCACAGGCAGTTTGTACATTTATTTATTTATTTCAGTCACCTGATCTTGAATGGAATTGTGGCCTAGGGCAAAAATAAAATATTTTTTTAAGATGTTTTATCATGTAAGTTTTTCTGCTGATCTTGTGTACCATGCTGTCTTTGGGCAGTACTGCTATAAGCTCTGGAAGCAGCTGACAACATGCATTTAAGGGATGTCCCCCAGCCTCTGCCCCCACCAGCCTGCTATTAACTCAGTTAAAATGTATATGACCATAGAATAAGCATGGAGCATGGGTGAGTAGGAGAGAGGGAGGACCTCAGGGCCAGGCAGTTTACAAACAGGCATCACAGCCACTCTGTCCTTTGCCCCCTCTTACATTTCTTATTACAGTACATTAAAACCCTTTGCTCTGTCAAATTGACAAAGGCAGCTATAAAAGGGGTCCTTTCTAATACACAGTAATATAAACTATGTTTGTACACTTACCACATAATCCCTAATTACTTCCATACTTTTATATGTGGAGAGCTTTGACGCTTGCATTGCTGGATACTTAGTGAATGAAATAAAAATCAGAAATTATTTCTGTATAAGTATGGGGTGGTATGTGAATTAGCTTCTAGGCTGGCGACAGAGCTCACATTTCAGAATAAATATACTAAGTGTCATTGATACCCTAAGTGTCAGATAAAAAACTATGACACCAACAAAACTCTCATATGACCCTGACATTCCTCCAGTACTTAAAGTAATTACCATACTATTTAATAACAATGTTTATAAAATTGCTTTTTGATTGGCTATCTTCTATGTCATACCTATGTCAATAATTCCTAGTGAATGCCTGCATGTGACTTTTAACCCTTCTTTACAAATAATTTCCATTTCATAATAACAAGAAGATTCTTTAGGCAGTTGGTAATGGAGTCCTCCCATGAAAACTGCATCACTCACTTTTTGGTTTGCCTGCATGGAAGAGGGCACAGTTTCCCCTCCACTCCAAAGGGCTGCACAACTGCCTCCATCTCAGTCCACACAGGAATCCCTGAAATATCAAAAAGATTGAGCTTGTAATAATTTTCAGGAACTCTCTCTGTCTAATGTTCAATGCAGTCACGTGAAAATGACCTGAAGTTTTTCATGGTTTCTCTGTTAACTTTGACCACAGTAGGTTATCACACTTTGGGCATTACAGAGGGAGCTTTTGGTGTTTTCTCTTTCCCTCTCTACTTCTGCTTTTTAAAGATGAGTGATACCTAAGTGAGGCAGGGTAAACACAGCCTTAAAGCTGTGGTGACATGGAGATGGTAATGAGGTGCCCATGCTGTCTTGAGCTGTGAAGCTTGCCCGACAGTATTATCCTCAGAGGGCTTACAAGTTCCCAAAGTGTCTTCTAGACCTTGCTTGTTCACCTGAATTTAGAGTGATTCCATTATCAGAAACAGTGTCCACCAAAGGCAGTGGAGTCAATGCACTCATCTTTGATTCTTGGTTACTGAACAGACAAATGGACAAAGGTAGATGTGTCTAAAAAGTTATGAAGTGCCCACCAGCAGCTTTGCACCTCAGTTGGTTGCAGATTCCTGCTAGAAGTCATCTTTACCATAAAATCAAAACAACACTAGCTGTGATCCTGTTCACACTGTTTGTTTCTCTAAAGCTGTAGAATTCTCAGCACCTGAGCATCTTTTTTCTGCATTGGAAAACTTAAGAATGTCCTGTAATGTTCTTCAGAGAGAGACAGCTGTGTTAGCAGTGTGGGTATGTCAGGGCCTGATTTGTGAGTTGACCACATGTCAGACCCAAGATGGTCAGAGATCATGGTAAAACTTATGGCTGTACCTGGCCTGCAGCTGTGCAAACCTAGAGATTTTCTGCTGGTGGGGAAATCTGAGGCAGATGAAAGGCTGACTGAAGGTATCTCCAAGGTGGATGCCTTTGATCCCATGGAGGCCTGGCACCAGCAGAGAGGTATCCTGTCAGGTCAGGAGAATCTGCCTTATTTTAATGCTGGCCCTACTGGATGCTAAATACCAAAAGCATCTCACTCCTTGGGAGAGCACGCTCTGCCAAAAGCTTCACAAAATTTTGTGAACATGCTGTGTGTGACAAAATCTGTGCAGAATATCAGATGTGCTAGAGAAAGACACCCCACTTCTCTCCTTTCAACTGAAATATATACAGGCATCAATAAGGATTGTAGCCTTAAAGCTGGTGTAGAAAAAGCTTGGAAGATCAAAGTTTGGTGTGTGCATGGCAATGTTTTGAAAGCGGTATTTTTAGTAACCATCCCCCAGCACTTGGAAGGGAAGGCAGGCTGTGCTGCACATGTAGACATGATGAGGAGAACTTTGTTTTCCATTTAAGAGTCTTCTAAGTGCATGCTGAAAGATGAGGAATATCAAGAATAGCAGAGTGGTAGCACATGAAGAGAGAAGAAGCGAGCAAGCCAACGTCAAAAGAAGACAGGCCAAGTTTTAGCTCTTTACTTGCTTCAGTGTGCAACCTTGACCTCCTGCTAATAGATTTTATTTGTGGAATATGCATGTGCTTGCAGATTTGCTCCAAAACATGATGGGTCTCATGATTCACACCGACTCTGTTTACATTTCCCAGTAGATATGTTTTGTTTGTTCATACGGGCAAGTACTTCTGATCCTCTTCTGGAAACTGGAGTAGTTGATGAAGCTTTTTCCTCTTCTCAGTTAACTGTTCCCCTAGATTGTCTCCTATTAATATGCCATGATGTGTTGATGTAAAACACTTTAATATTTCCATATGTAATAAAAGGTCAGGGATAGTATTCTTTCATTACCAAGAGTCATATATCAAGTACATCACAGGAAATTCTATGCTTTAGCAAAATAGGAAGGCAAATATATTGATTACAGGTTATCTGTCAAATTAGCTTGAACCTTTTGCTCAGAGTATCAGGTTTTTCCATTTGAGATGTACTGTAGCTCAGTGTAACACATTTATGTATTTTTGTGAGGAAGGGAGGGTTGTGATGCTGAGATTTTAGTGAACTGGCTGCTTTCTTCCCTCTGCCTTGACAATTACTGAAATATGAAGGTCTCTTTCCCTCCCCCTACTGAAGTGCTTTCCCTCTCCCAGCACTTAAGAATTCTGTGTTAAAAACCCTCATTCCCTGCTGCTTCCCTTCTCCTGTATAGCTCTGACTTTCCATAGAAAGCAAGCAAGACCCACTTGATACCAAACATTAGTCCCCCTTGTGCTGTAGCCAGCACCTTCCTTTTACAACTTATAAATAAGATTTCTGAGAAGTTACAATTATCTCTGTATCTATCACTCAATCATCAAACAGGCTGAAGTTACAGAAATCCAGCCACCTCTGCAAGAGGAGGATGCTACAGCTGTGACATAATTACATTATCAACTTAATTAAGGAAGTGAGTGAAATGAAAGAGAAAACAAAACAGCCGAAGAGAAGGCTAGAGGTGGGAAGGAAAGGTGGGATGGGTAGCATGCAGAGGATGTGTTAAATTTAGCTCTAAGTGGTTTAAAAAAGGCTCTAATGTATCATAAGAATCCCTGGGTTTTCATCCTGTGCTCCTGTCTTTCTGAGCAGCTGCTGGGAGGGCAGGGGCTGGGGTGGGATGAGGGGACCCCCAGAAGGTGCTGCCATGCACCCCCTCAGCCTCTGGGCCACAGCCTGGGGAAGCAGGCAAACCACACAAAGAATGGGCCACTTAAATGTGTTCACTTGTCAGGCCTTGGGCAAATCTGGTTTTACAGAATAAAAAGGCTCAGCCCTGTTATCCTCATGAGCTGAAACCCCCCCCATGAACTTCTGTCGGAGTTTTGGGCACATGAAAGCTGAAGGTTCAAGCTCCCAATCTGATTATTCTCACACAAATATATTAATTGTAGAAAACCAACAATGCTTTTCCTAGACAGGATAACAAAAGCAGATCACTGCTCCAAGTATGTCCTTTTTCTTCTGCCTTCAAATCCCATGTACTTTTCAGTATCAAAAAGGAGAAGAAAAAAAAGTCCTCAAATCCTTTATTTGAGTTCAGTGTACAACTATGCTCAGTTTAAATGTCACCCATACACAGAACAGTGGTTGCACCAGAGCAATCATGGCAAGATGTCTAAAGGGGTGTCAGCAAATTGGACAGGGTATAATTTTAGTCAATGTGTTCTTGTCTTATTTTAGTTCAACATCATTTCCCAGTTGCAATTCTTTTGAGTGACACATGGAATGCAAAACAACATAAAAGGTCTGCCCTGAGGCAGATACGTGTCCATGTAAGACTTTAATTATTCTTTTTGAATAATGTGTAATATGCAAGCCCAATTTCTTGCATAAAAGTCTGATGAAAAAACTGTGTATCACCTGTATAAGTGTTTTTATGATAGACCTCATATTTTTTAGAAGCACTGAATTTGGAAAAGGTCCTTATTAGTCCAAGTACTCTGGATTTTTCAGGCAACATTTGGGAGAGAAAGCAATTGTTCCCGTGGTGTTTTGTAATGACATAAATATTTTTTTTAAAAAGGCATTCTTTTGTTCATTCAACTGCTGTGTGCTTAAATAGCACTTCCATCACAAGTATAGAGTGTATACCTGTAAGATTTTATATGAATGTATTCTTTTACTGTGCTGCCTAATACCTGTAAGTTGATCCTGCTCTTATTTACATCACTTTTCTGCCAGTGTGACTCCAACAGCTTCATGGTAGCGAGTTCTCAGCAAAATCAGAGTCAGATCTTTTCCTTCTAAGAACTAATATTAAACTGGCTCTTTAGGTAGCACTTGGTGTATCATTTTAGATTAGCTGATAAAAAATAATGAAAAAGATGTGTGAATGGAAATGTAGATTGTAATGATGAAATATGTTTTTAATATTAAAAAAAAAGAAGCCAATGTGAAAGCAAATTAAGAGTGTTGCTGCAGTTTTGCTACAGACTGTGGGTCTGATTCCTGAACTCTGTGAGCAGCTTTTGACATGAGACAGGAAATGTCCTCGTGGCACTTAGGGAAAGGGTGTATTGGATAGTCAGTAAAGATCTAGGTGTGTTCATACCTGCAGGAAGGAGAGGGCATGAAGATCTGGGATTGTTGGTTTATGGACAACTGATAAAGCTGAAATTGGACCACAGAGTCCTCTATCTCCTTTGATAACTGCTTTCTCAAAGTTCCTTCTAGATTTATAAATACATAAATAAATATGCAAATCTGTGTTTGGACAGTAAAGTACAATAAGAAAAAAACCGAGGGCACTTTTGGCTGAAATCACAGGAATTGAAGCAGAAGGAAGGGGTTTCTGGGTGCACCATTTTTGCTGCAGGTTGGACATTAAACAAGAACTTTTGTATAGATAAAATTGTGAGTGTGGAGCTTGCTGGGTTTGTCAGGATCTCAGCACAACCCCACAAAGTTTGGATTCCCCTCGTGTGCTGCTGTCTCCCCCTTGGAATAATCTTCTTGTTTATTTGGTCACTGCAAGGCTCTGTTTTTGGAGGGATATTTTGGTTAGCATAAACTATTTGAAGACTGTTTGGAGAAAAGCACTAACCCATCCTGAAATCAGTGGAATAAAAAGCTCTTTGTTTATACTGTTACTAGTTTAATCATTTAGATGAGACGAATTTGCACTTCTAGCCCTGAGTGTGCTCTGATTTCCCTGCAAACATGTGTTGTGGGATTTGCATTGTCTGCAGTGGGAACCACCCAGAGGGGAAGGAAATATCTTCCCCATCTTTTTATTTTTATTATTATATTTTATTCCCTCAATTTACCCCATTAAAAATACCAAGTAAGTAGAGGAGCTGCTGGATTTAAACGATGAAAAAAATATATCAAATTATCCCGCTGCATACGAAAAGGTATGGAAGAGAACCCCAGAGAGCAGCAGCTGGGATCAGGTTTCATTCAGATGATCTAAAGCAGCGTTGTTGCAGCAGGTTGAATTTTCTCCCCAAGTGTCTGGGCCCTCTGATGTCCGGGAGGCTCTGCTGGCCGGGAGCCCGCTGACTGGCAGTGACCTTGTGATAACTGTCTGTCAAAAACGGGCACTCGCAATTCAGTGGGATGAAAAATAAGCATTTGGTGCCTTTCTTTAGAAACATAATAGACAGCTTCGCTTTCACACCTCCTAATAGCCTTTTTTAAAAATAGTTTCTCTAGCAGGATGCTTTTTTAGCGCTTGGAGATTTACATGTCTACAGTTTCCAGAATTTATTAGGATTTCTTGCGTATTGTATATGTTATTTTATCTTAAATTTCCTGATGCCACACTGTGACGCTGCCAGTTTAGCAAGTCCAGCTGTTGTGAGTCACGAGGGTAGGCTGTGGTGGTGACTGGATCACTGAGACAGGGAAATTTATCAAGTCCAAGCATTAACCCTTTGGAGCCAGCTCTTAAGCTCTACCTGTTTCCAAAAATAGCCACCACACTGTCCTTTTCCAGAAGGCAGGGCTGGCCTCAGCTCCCATGATTTGCAAGTCTCAGGTGGACTCTTTTGCTGGCAGTGGAGGTGGATTCCAGGCAGTGGTTGGTCGGGGAAGCCCATGTGGTTTTTTGGGTGTATTTGGTTTTGCTGGTTACTCTGTAGCTGTAGGGAAAGGGCAGGGCAACTTCTCCCAGTGCAGCCCCCAGGCCTTCAAATTCCTCTTGCCTTTCAGGAAAGGAGTGTCTTTTTTACAGGATCCCACTGTTATTCATTGGAAAGACGGGAACAATTTTAAGCTTCCAGGTCTGTATAAGCTCTATTGAGAGTGGAAATTAGTTGGGGCTCCCTGTGGTGTATGTGACTATGGAAGCTACAATGCTCATTTGTCCTGCTGAGCAGTTCTTGTATGTGCTTTACTGGCTGCAGAAGTTTTTTTTTTATTATTTTTAGGGTTTTTTTGGGGGATTGCAAAGATCTCCAGTGGAGAGCGATGTGGCAGAGCTGAGAGTTCAAGCTAACCCTCAGTCATGTGGCAGAGTCTTCCAGAGTTAGGTTAGGAAGGTTTAGATGTATGCTGAGTTAATGCAGTTGCAGAATAAATTATCTATCTGTTGCAGCCAAGAATCATGAGTCTGCATTTCAGGGCCTTGCAATAGAGGGAGAAGGGGCAGAGAAAATAGGAAAAGGGTTTAGGGGGGGATTAAAAATTAGGCACATGCAGAAAAACCTCTTTCTTTTAAAACTGGATTAATGTTGCTCTGGCTCTTTGATTGAAGACAGGATAAGCCAGAGCAGACTTTTTAATTTCTTGGCCCTGTCAGTGGATCCAGACAGGTGAGGGATACACCTGAGCACTGACCCCCTGACCACCTCCCCTGGCCCCAGAGGATGCTCTGTCTCTGCCTGCAGCAGAAGGACTCCACCAGGAGCCACCAGCCCATGGCCAGGTCCTGCTGCCATCACAGGGATGAACCTGTTTTCTAAAATCTGCCTCCAACCTGTGGGCACAGCCCTGCACGCAGCTGGGGTGCTAGGGGGCTCCCTGTGGGCTACAGGCTGTCAGAACAAAGCCCTGAATTTTGACTCCCTATTCTCTGTCAGGAGAGTGTCCTTTAAAGCCTCAAACCAGCCAAAAGCTCTCACACCCTCACCCTCTCCACCACCCTGGATACAGAAATAGTCAGATCTTTTTGTTCATGATTAACTGACTCATGCTTGGAAATCATCAATTTAAAACCCATTTCAGGCAAAGTTACTGGAATGTTCTTTGCATGGACATATCAGGATATTTAAATTATAAAAGTCTCCAATAGGTGCTGAAAATATCCTTAATAATTTTCTGAAGGTATAGTAAATTTGCTGCTAATTACTGCTATTTGCATCCCCCACCCCCTCCAGAAAGGGTCTCTGAGAAGTAGAAAGAAATTTGGATACATAATGTGCACTGACAGCTCCTACAGTGTGATGAGGAGGGACAATTTGAGACTGTCACAGGGCTATGCTCAGCTTCATAGAGATGGGATTTCTCTACATGCTAAAGTATGAGGAAGGCTAAATAACTCACAGGTGTCAACGGCACCAAAGAATTATGTGTGTCTGACCTATGAGAGAATAAATCTCATTTCCTGCTTAAATCCACATGACATCCCTTTAAGAATAATAAAAATGTAACATTCCCCCCCCAATTATCTTTTACGATTTTCTCAAATTTATAAAAACAAGATTTTCCAATTTTTAAATATATTTTTTTTTTACTGGTAGATTGTGCTCTTTAGTATCATTTTACATAATTTAATACAATTTGTTCCATCCATTGGTTTTCATGGAGATACAAGCTGTTCGTTTGTGAGAAAGCTGGCATAGGCACGAATGTTGGCAAAGAGTCACCTCCAGGAGTTTATTCAGATTTCAAAGTTGCATGGGGGCACCGGCCATTTTGAAGGATATAAATGTTAAGGTGGGTTCTTTCTTTATTTTCAATAATATTTATTTGATATTTTTATTTTTAAGGTAGGGTTGACAGCCTCTCCCTTCCCCCCCCTTCCTCAGTCCTTGGCAAAGTGAGTCATTGTTATTTTGTCAGCTGAATCGTGGTCACAGAAAATAATCTAAGCTTAAAAGAGAGGCTTTCTCTGAAACGTGTGTTATTGAATGAAAAGAACACAGGTGTTTCTTAATTATTTGTGCAGAAGGAAAAAGTGGTGCTGAGCGGATGAGCTGTAATGATTAACACGCTGAGGAGGAGAGGCCACAGCAAGTGAGATTCTCCTTTCTTCCCTCCTTGCCATCCTTTCTGCCTCCTCCTGATTGCCACAGGCACTGTGGGGAGGCAGAGGGGACTGCCCCCCAGAAAGGGACCTGTTTGGCTGTCAAATTTCAAATAAAGCATCTCCATGGCTGGGGTGGGGTAAGGAGTTTCTTGAACCCTCTCTCTGGATATTTGTGATAGAGGGGGTAGCAGTTCCTGCTGTGAGCCTTCTCAGAGAGGGTCTGTACATCCCTTCCTGGAGGCACCAAGCCTCTTGGTCATGGTTTGCCACGACTAGGAAGATGAAAGATGGAGCTTTTGGGCTCAGCAGTCATGAAGGCAATGTGCCACCCCCTTACATCACTCCTAACTTCAGCTCTGTGCTTCCATTGCAGGTAGGTAAATTAGGTATTTTAAATTGCAATAACCAGTCAAACATTCATTATCCTGGTGTAGATGCAGGTTTGTAAGGCTGGCAGCTGAATATGAAGTTGTATTTCTGAATGAGGACCTGAGCCCACTGCCTTGCAGGTCCATGGGGATTGTGTCAGCTGGACGCTGTATTTGGGTGCTTGGTGACATATTTCTGTCTTTGCCATATGTTCCTATAGTGCTCAGGTGTGCAAGAAACATTTTGATGGCTGGTGGTGCCCTCAGAGAGCATTGCCTTCCATCCTGTGTGCTTCTCAGAAATACCAGGAAGGAATGATGCAATTATGGAGAATAAAATACTAAACCAAAAGGACACAGGGCAGTGGAGCTGGCAGGGTGCGGTGATCAGAGTGGGAGGTTAGCCAAGAAGCTCAGCTGAAGCCACCTCCTCCTGAGAAATGTGATGAACACAGATTTTTAATGATTTCAGGTCACTGGTTACCCACGGTTCACACCAGCTCTGTAACCCTCTCCCTCACTGTGCCGATGGGGACATCAGGGCAGGAAGGCTCGTGGCTGTCTTTGGAGGGGCTCTGTCCCTTGTTCCAACCAGAAATGTGTTTTGACAGTGCCAGATCAGATGGTCCTGAGGCAGGATCAGGCATCCCATTACACAAATGCTGCTCAAGTCATCGAGGGGGATTACTCAGCTGAAATTTGTCTGGTTACTCATCAGGGTGAAGTAGACTCAAATTCTCAAATTTGTACTCTGTTACATGAAGCTGAAATGCTGTTTCTGAAAACCTTGCCACTGAATAGAATGAGCTTTCTGATTTTTCCTTTGTAATGCTTTTTTTGTGGTTTTGAGATTTTTTTTTTAGCAAGTTCTGGCACTTCTGACTGTTGTAGGGAAGCATTCCTACAAGCGTCAGTCCCAGCCCCAGAGAAAGAGCTTATATTGATTCCCACATGTACTAAATGATACATCAGTGCAATGCCTCCTATGGAGGAACTCCTCCAAGGTGGAAAACCCCAGCATAACCTGTATTTAAATAGTAGCTCCCTATTCTGCATGGTGGTAATGTAATATATATATAATTTTGCCCCACTCTCCTGAACCCCATTTCAATGAGTCTTGCTGCTGTTATTGAACCACCAGCCTGATTGTGGGACTCACCTCCCAAGTCTGGTGCAGAGTGTGCTGTGTCTCAGTGGCCCTGTCGATCTGATGCCTTGTGGAGTCAGGGAAGTTTTCTTTTTTTCTGTTTCCTGGTTTTGGTGCTTTTTGTAACCCTATCAAAGCAACCATGAGCCTTGTTCTCTCCTCTCCCTGGCCATCTGCTTGAAGCATCTGGTAATCAGGTGCAAGCCCCCACATCCAGAGCATTCATGCTTAAATTTGCAGCTACCTTGCCACCCACATTGGCTTTTGTTATACTGCCAAGATGTACCTCTTTGTGCACTCGATATGAGAGAGGCTTAAATTCCACCATCAGCCTACTGAAATTGTGATGGGCCAGGGTGACATTATCACCTCTGAACATAGATATGTATCAGCCTTCTCCCATTTTTCTCTGCTAGAGTCTCCAGCTAATCTCTGCTCCAATTGCTCATCATACCCAAGCCATGTGTGTGCTGCAGAGGTACAGCTCCGAGTTGCAAATAATTTCTCAAAGAAATATCTCAGTCTAAAACATGATGATGCTTAATGTGCACTTGTCATTTCTGGGATTCTTCTTATATCCCTTTTTCCATCTGAGTAATCTCTGTGTATGTGTCTCCATATAAGAGACAAATAGAGTCATTGTTCTGCTCCATATTTTAATTCCATATCTGTATTTTAGGGACATTGCTGCCTTCCCAACAGACTGACTAAGTATTACAAACTGCCAAATTTAGGCTTTTGGAAGTGGCTGCTACTGAAATTGGCCATTGAATTTAAGAGCAGACAAATAATTTCGTCAAAAACAGAAAAGCCAACGACCATGAGCACTATCCCCTGTCCCTTACAAAAGGATCCCTAAAGAAGAAAAGCCTCACTGCTGCTGATTTGTATTTCTGCATCCCCAGATTAGAAAAGAGAAAAACATCTTGACTTCTGATTTTCTATTGCATCAAAATTTTCATGCGTGCTCGATCTGTTAGAGTAGAAAAATCAAACTGAACCACAACCTGGTTGTGGAAGGACATGGAGACATCAGCTATTTGCTATCTCCTGTGTTTGGATGGAAAGAGGGCCCATCTGTTTGAGTAGGACTGTTTTATTAACACAATAAGAGCTGCAGACAAAAGTCCCAGGGTGAGGTGGTCCCTGGGCTTGCAATTGCCTCACCTGGCGCGGGGCTTGGAGAGCCTCTATTCCCATGACAGCATCCTGCAGAGCAGCCCTCCCAGGCACCTCCAGCAGACCTAGGGAGCCTCCCAGGGGAGGTCAGCAGCTTAGCTGTTCCTGGCCTCTGAAAATCACCTGGGCCAGGTGTGAGATTTGCCTTGGGATGTCCCCAGTGGGGTCTGCCCAGCCCAAACTGGGACTTGCTCCCCATCACAGGCACACCAGCAGCAGGAGCAGTTTTTAAAATTTGGTGGTGACTGTTTTAGCAAGTATCACATAGCATTGGTTTGCTGGTCCTGAGGCACTGGCTGTGTCAGCTAATGAGAAATGTAGGAGAATGGTAGCCAAAGAAGTACAATTCCAGAATGATTACATAAATCAATCTTAGAAGTATTTTCCTGTAGCTGAGACCAGATTCATGTGTAGAAGGGAGATGGTAAAGCACCAACTAAAAGCAGCAACTCTCTTACAGTACCTACTGCAATTAATGCCATTTATGTGTTCTTGGTATATGCATCAATATTTTTCTTCTTCCCTGACTGCCTATTCACTGTTTTCTTCTATTACACCTTTTTTTTTAAATGTGATATTAACCCCATAGAAATAGCCATAGAAATAGCTATTACCCCATACAAACAGCTATAATGCCACTTTTTTTAATTTTAAAATTGATTAAGAAGCAGCCTTCATTGACATAATTGTTCAGGAAGTTATAAGTATTTTATTTGTGGGGATTTTTTTCAGCATTTGAAAACAATGTTAAAAGGTGAAGAACAACTCTGCAGCATGTTTGTTTAAAACATGCAATATTTCACCAACTCCTTAGAATTATTTCAAAGATAATAAAACTGTAATTGTTATTTTTTGAACCTGCTTGGTCTAGGTTTTTTCAGGCTTTTCTCATTATGTGACTATTCCCTGACCCTCAAAATATGAACTCCAGGCAGATATTTTAGCATATGAGCAGGACACATTGCATCCATGTGTGATCCCTCAAGTTTGGCACAGTGTTGTCACGCGTTCTACGGTCTGTGAGCACCTGCCCTTACAGATCACCCAGATATTGCTCTCTGTGATTTTCACAGACTATAAGAAAAGACAGTAAATGCATTAAATATGGCTTCACAGAATTTTTCCGCAGAAAGAGATGGAAAGCCTTTCTAGGCTATTGCAAAAGTCAGAAATAAATCCAGAGGGAATTTTCCACAAATGGGTAAAAAAAAAGGAGTGTTTAGAAGAGGCCTTATTGGCTTGAGTCATGAAGCTGGCTCTCTCTGAGTGCTGTGCTGTAAGTTTAGTGGGAAAAGTTTGACAGCAATTTAATTTTCATTGACAAATACTGTCATAATATTGAGGGAAACTGTATCAACAGTAGTGGTCGATGCTCAACCAGTCATATGGACTGGACGAGCTTACCATATGCTTAACTACAAACTTCTCTTGGAAAGCTCCTTTAGAACACTTGACAAGCTTAAGATACAAGTCAGTAATGAGCTTGAACAGAACATGTGAAGTTTTACATTTCGTACAGAAAATGGATTAGTGTTGATGTGTTTCCTGTACAGAAGAGATTTGTATGCTGGTATCTGTGCAGCTACAATGCCTGTGTGTATTTCCATAGCCTGAGGTTCACCCAGTCAAAGGAAATTTAAAAGTGAAAATGAAAAAAAAAAAAAAAGAAAACCAAACATAATTTATTTCTTCTGCATGGCATTAAGGTGAGAATATTTTCATTTATGTTACACATAGAGTGTTTGAATTTGCAGTTTCTGGTAGTAATGGGATGCCAAAAACCACAAACCGAGGCAACCCCCCATATTAGCATGATAATTATTACAGCAGGTGATAGGTCCAGGCTTTCATTAATGTGCAGTATTACTACCTTCTCCTTGCAATGAACCTTTTAGTCTGATCACTGCCTTTAGCATTTTTTACTGTGATTTCTGTCTATAATTTCACACAGTCTGAGTATCTGAGATGGTGTCTACATCCCTGATGACAGGATCAAATCAGGTATCCAAAGATGCAAATGCTTTGTCTTGCATCTCAATGTGTTTTGGTTTTGTTTTGTTGCTTTTGGGTGGGTTTTTTGGGGGGAGCAGATTCTGATTGTACCCAAAATTAAGGAGTCTTGGTCTAAATGTGTCCTGTTCCCCCCTCACCCACTTGGCACATGGATTTTGGTTCCTGTGCATTTTGTCTTTTTTTTTTTCTAATGCATTTTTTTCACATTCATAGACATATATATGTCTATATATAAAAATATGCTTGTATGTATTTAATGTATTTTTACTGTGGCCAAACACTGTGCCAGGTTAGAGACTCAGTTAGATAATTCAAACAGAAGTCTGACCTGATTCTGTCTTAATTTGCTATGTTTTGTTATCATTGAGCCATTTGTAATTTAGTTACATGTAGAGTAGTTCAGTGATGAGCAAGTTTTAACAATATGGAAGGCATAATGTATGCTTACATGAAAAGCATATACAGCCTTTCATTGCACTTTGTGCTTGGGAATCATTCTCTTTCTTTTCAGTTTTGCTGTGCTTTCCTCCCTGAAAAGTAGCTCTCCTCATTAGAAAGAATTAAAAAAAATAGCTTTAAAAGTAGGAACAGAAAATAGCAGTTTCTATGCGCAGTTCAGCTGTGGCATATTTTCTTAGGGTAAATATTTTGGAAAACTGCTTTAATTTCCACAGTTTGCTGTTTTAAAGATATTTTTGTAGAGCAAAGGTAGAATTAAGCATGGCTTGTATCCCTTTGCCCCTTTGAAAATCACATGTGACTCTTGAATTGGCACTTTTACAGAATAGATGAGGAATCAAGTTCAGGGTTTTTTTTGGCACATTGGTCAAAGCTTCTGCCATCAAGAATAGTAACTACCCTTTATTTTCCAAGCAAAGGGAATGGATGATCCCCTCAATTCTCTCATCATTGTTTTCACCCCACTATTTCACTATTAAATTTTATTCCTTGTCTGAAGCTGGGATTTAGACTGCTTGGCCTCAAATTAGCTGGGTCTAGATGGTACCATCTGCCGAATGCACAACAGCTATTAAGATTCTTAGATTTTTAGCATGTTTTTTTTAATGTAGTCATCTGACAATGAAAAGAAAGCAAAAACGGTGTCCAGCATTATTTATTTTATCAGCCTGGCAAATGAAGTATATTGGCGTGAGTGCATTCCTTGTAGTAAGTGCCTGAGAGTACAAGTGTAAAAATGGCTTTGAAGCTTGCCATGAGATCTTGTTTTATTAACAGACACGCAAACCCACCTGCCATGGGCTGGAATTGTTAAAAAATCATAACTCGGCGTGAGGTGGCCAAACCAGGAGCCATTGTAATGGTGTGTTGGCCATGGTCTCCTGGCATGGCACATCATTTGTCTGGTTTATCTTGGAAATACTCGTTATCTCTCAGTATTGCATCCCTTATCACTATTTTAACAGTAAAGAGGCAAAACCTCTTCAAGAAATGAGGATGCTGCAGGCACCTGTGGGCGCCCAGCCCTGCTGCTGTTCATCGGGTCCCTGCTCTCAGCACCCATCCTGAGCCAAACCTCAGCCCCCACACTGCAGCCTTACCTTACTGACACTCCCATTTCATTCAGCACTGCCCTAATCAACAATGTGGCACGGAAGACAAATTCCCACTATTTTCCTTTGTCCTCCTCTAATGCTGGAGCAGTTTTTTCAAAGAAACCCGCAGGACCTTGCTCTACAATGCTGCCAACCTGGTGTGTCACCACCAGGTTTTTATTCATCCTGCATGAAGAGAAGCATTTATCAGCTGGTTTTGAAGCCTCATTTTGCATTTAAAAGTGCAATTATTGGACCAAAGACAATACTGTTATATGGTTTTTAAAAAAACCCAACCAACCAAGTGAATATGATCTTACATGGGGGGCTAAGTGACTGTGGGAATTTACTTTTAGATGGAACGAGTCCAAACAGTATCATCATGATCTGGGCTGTTTTGGGTGCTTTTCAAGCATTTATTTGCATTGATATGATCAAACACCCGGTTCAGAATGGCTGCTTTAAACTCAACAAAACGAGCACAGGGATTCACTCAGGGTGAATCCAAAATTGTGTCTGGAGCTTTGTGGCTCGTTTTTAACAAGACCTTTTCTGTGTTCACTTTTTAAACGATGACACCATACCGGGGGTTGTCGTTCAACAGATTGTTGGTTCTTTTAACAATTTGTTCAATGGAGGAGGAGGAGGGAGTAGAGGCAGCTATATTTGTAACTACTGTTGTTCAGTAGAATAATTGATTTTTCCAGTTTGGCAACCAATCCCCATTTTCTGCTGCTTTACTATTCCCCCCTCCTCCCTTCCCCTTCACGTCTTCAACAAAAAGACACTTTTTCCTTCCAATTTTTAATAGCAATTTGTAGTCTCAGCTTTCTTGATTGAGGAAACAGGGTCCAAGAAGGAACTAGTGATTTTCTTGGTGCTGGTCCGGGTGGGGATGAGCAGCTTCCTCAAAAGCACCCAGCTGTGTGAGCACCCCTGACTTTCTGCACTGTTTACACAGGACTTCTATGACTCTACAGCCTTAGCAGCTCTTATTCAAGATTTTCTTTGGGGTTTTTTTGTTTTTTTCTTGGAAGTTTTACAGAAGGAAGCACGGAGGTATTGCACCCTCAGGGCAGATCTTTATGCTGTTTGTCACAGCAGATGCTGTGCCCATGCCTTGCTCTTTGAGCTCTGAGGCTCCATGCTCTGGTGGGACCTGGTTTTGTCCAGGAGCAGTTACGAGTGGCAGCCTGCCAGTCAGCTGGGAGATGTTTTCTGGGTGCAGGGGAGTATTAATGGTTCTGTACACTTCAATTATTTTTCTAAAAAAGCTTTTTGCTGAATTCTGGAATTCTTAATTTTTTAAAAAAATATTATTATTATTATTATTTTTATATCTGTTTCTCTACCAAGAGAAGCTCTGTTATTCCTGAGGTACATAAAGCCCCTTCTTTGGAACCACAATAAAAACATTGTTCAGCCCCTCACTCAAGGCACCCAGCAGTGTCTTATGGGGTGAATGTAGCCAGCTTCTGCTGAACTTACTCCTTATCATCCTGTTAGCTTTTGGTGTTCAGGCTTAATGTCTCAAGGACTTTTGAGTGCCTTTTTTAATTATTAATTTAATAATTATCCCAGCTGGAGGCAGCACTCCATATAATATGCTGGCTAGGATATATATTTTTTAACCTTTTTTTGGAGGTGGAAGATGTTTCTCCTGATTCTTGACTTTCAACCCTGCAGCATCTGGGTGCTGGCCCGGGGTGTGTGGGAGGTTTGTGCCTCTGCTGTAAGAAACTTGTGCATCTATTTGCTGCCAATTTTTTAAAGCCCTTTTAATGTAAACACATACAAATGTCTCCAAAAAAGGCCTTAAAACTCCAGTGCAGAACTGTATTTGCATGTTAAACTTAAGAACATATTTAATATATTACCAGTAATTGATTTAATGCCTAAGTAAGACTAACTATGCATAAATTAGTAAAATACTTGCAAGAGAAGTGCAATAATTGCCTTCGAGTGAATGAAGTAGTTAAGGCTTCTATTTACTAGCTTTGTTAAGCATAAATGTCTAACATTTAGACTTCAGCAATTTCTTCAGCACCAGCCCTCGAACAGTATTCAAAAATATGACTGAATTTTGCAAGTTACTGTAATTTGAGGCTTTTTCCAAAGCTTCTAAAGTCAGACAAAGAAATTAAAAAAAAAATAAGTCCTTTCTTTTCCTCTCTTTTTTGATTATTGCAAATTGGGTATAATAATCTTGGTTAGTTTGAGTATTAGAAAGGTGAACATGCATCATTAACAGTAGGATTTTATGAACATTTTTGTAATATTATGTAATATTTAAATTTATGTTGCTTTTTTTTTCAATTTTACATGTAGTAATTAATTTTGTCTTACTGACAGATGATTCTCAATGACTGATTTTCAAGAAAAAATCCAGACAGGTATTTTAACCCTTTGTTTTCATTCTAGACACCTCACATTCATGGGTCTGGTTGTAATTAAGGGGCTCTGTGCTTGGCTCGGTTGTGAATTAAAGCTCAGTGCTGTTTGTATGAGTTTCCATAGCTGTAACTTCATGCTGTCCTTTTTCTGGATGGGTGGTGGGAGTGTGGACAGAGATTTTTGCTTTGCTCTGTGCAAAATATCCTCATGCCATGTGTTGCCCAAACCACCCTCTCCTGTTTTTTGGGTATCCCATAGAGGAGTGTGCTGGCAGGCAGTGGGATCCCCACCTTTCCTCTCCACCCTGCAAGAGACTCTGAATCCACCTCGTGTCCCAGCATGAAGTGGGATGTTGGTGATGTTTAGGGGCAGAATGGGACAGAAATAATGTGCATGTCCTGGTAGGAGCAGATGTGACTTTCCAAGAAGCCAGGGAGGGAAGGGCAGATGTGGGGCAGCCAGGACATGGCACCTGTAACACAGAGCCCTTGTCCTGCTGCTTGAGGTGGTGAACTGACTTAGGTCTCCTCCTTCACTCTCCCTTTCCTTGCTATTGATCCCCTCTTAGTCTTGTGATCTGTGTATCTCCAGTATTTATCACACTGTGCTTGCAGAGGGTGACAGTGTCACATCTCTTGGGACTTGCACTACAAATCACTGTTTTTAAGGCTATACCCTGAAGGTGTAGCCCTGAAAACACTCAAGAATTAACAGGCATTATGAGATAGGCATAAGGGCTGTCCAATGAGTTACAGACAACTGTAGACACCAGTCTGTCACTTGCACTGTGGCTGTAGTGTTGCGTGTAAATCCCATTTGTTTCCGTGGTAGTTGGAGCAGCAGAATTTCTGGCCTCCTATTTCTAGTAACTTCATGCTGGGTTTTTAAGGCAGAAACATCACCGAGAGCATTCCCTTATGGCCCTTTTTTGGGATATATTTTTTTGCTTGGGAAATCATAAACCTCCCCACCAAAGTAGCTGAAGTGAGCTGGGCATGAGGACAGACTGCAGAGGCTGCTGGGCAGTGGGGCTTCTCGGCAGCTCAGCTGGGGGGTGGTTCTTTGTGCATCCTCTGGCACCTCTCAGTTACCTGCTTTCACGTGTTATGTGCATGAAAATGTGCAGATTTTAGCCGGCTTACATTTTTTTCCTGGCCCATGATACAAATTAACAGTCTTTATTTTATAATATTTCATTTGAATAGCAGCTCTCATAGTTTTAAAGTACTGAAGGATGAAAAGTCAGGAATGTAATTGCACTGTTTGGCTTTTGTTCTGAGTGAGTCATGGTGTAATATTTTTCCACAGGTTGCTAATGCTGCCCTGGGTTGTGCGTGACATTGACTATCATCTCTGTGTAAAGAAATTCCACTTAAATTCCATTAGTGCCTGCTTTTCCTTAGCTTCAGCTCGTGCCTGCTTGTTATTGATGGGGCTGTAACGTGAGGCTACTTCAGCAGTGGTGTTATCCCTACCTGGGCTTCTAAGAAATACTGACCTGGTTTGGATTCTAACTAACTGAGATAATTTTGTCACTTGGCTTTTTGGATGCTCTGGATAGGCCCAGTGATAAAGGTAGCCAAAGTTAGGGTATGGTACAGAAAATATTTCCTTGTTGTCCTGTTAAACAGTACAGGAATGATTTTGCACAGTTAGTCAGTTTGGAGATTCCAGAAATATCTCTGCTTCTTTTTATGCTGACATTATGTTCTAGGCTTAAGATTTTGAGTTTAATTTCTCATTTTTCACCCTGCTTCTGCCCCTTCTGCCTCCACTAAGAAGAGCGGCGAGTGTTGCCTGCCTTTTGTTCTTACCACTATGTCACTTGACATTTTTTCTCTATTGAATCATATCCCATCACTTTCCCTGCTCACTAAAAGGCAGGCTGGATTTTTTTATTTATATATTGTCCCTTCATTCAAATTGTCTGCGGCTTCTCCTCCATTTCCTAGTCTGAATAAATTTCATCCCATTTCTGCATGCTGCTGAAACAGAAGCTGAATGAACAGAGGTTCTGCAGTGATCTTTGGGGCAGGCCAGCTCTCCCCTTGCACACTCTGCTCTTGCTGTTAGCATGCAGAGCACTGTGCCCTCACATGCTGTCCGGGTCGTGATGCATTATTTAGCTCAGCCTCTCGTCAGAACTTACGGCGTTGTAGCCTGTTAGGGGATCATGTGGCACTACCTTTCAGAGAGCCCACGTAAATCATGGTCATGGATTCCTTTGATTCTTTTTGAGTTTGGTTTTTTGTTGCCTTTTTTTTTTTTCCCATGGGGTGTTATTTTTTTTTCAAAATATTCTATTAGTTTTGTTACGTATGATCTCCCTTTTGTGAATCCATGCTGAATATCTTTAATTAAATCATAACTTTCCCTATTTTGTCCCTGATTAGTGTTTCCAATATCTTTCCCACTGCTGAAATCAGGCTGACTGGTGTTTAATTTCCTTGATCTTCCCTAGAGCTGCTGTTATATATAGGTGTCACATTAGTCCTCTCGTCCACAGCTACCTCCCCTGCTCCCGAAGATGTTCCACAGATATTTGCTAAACTATCCCCTTGCTTCTGCCTCTTCTTTCCAGATTCTGCCTGTCATCCCATCTGCAGTATTTCTTCAGCTTCTTGAAGAAGTGCATTTTTACAGCTTCAACTTTTGGATTTATTAATCTTTCTTGTCCTTGTTAGCTGCTGCACGTGTTGGTGTTTGCAGCCGCCTCGGTGGTGGGTGTCCTGCTGAGTGCCTGCCTTGGTTGCTTGGTGCATGTGCAGTGCAGGGTGGCCTCGTGCCACCCTCCCCATGTGCATCCCAGCCTTGATAAACCCAGCAATCCTGCTTCAAGTGCTGAGGCCATTGTGCTGTGCCCAGACCATCCTTCCCCTTCAGTCTCAGATCTTCTGCTTTGCTATTTTGGATTTCCCAAGACAGACATCACTTCTCTGACCCTTCATGTATTTTTGTCAGGCCCCATGTGTATTTTCTGCTGATATGAACTCATCTTTGAATACTTGCCATTTCCGTATGGAGTTGTTTCCTCCGCTCCTTTATTCCATTCAGGGTCTGCTCCTCCTCTCATTGAAGTCAGCTGGGAGTTTTGCCATTGCCTTCCTCGAGAGCAGCAGTGAGCCTGCGATTCACTGACACTTCCAGCATGCTCTCAAAATTAACCCTGCTGAAATTGAACATCGATATTGAGCTTTATATTTTAGTTGTAAATCCAACTCCAACTCCTTGAATGCTGCTTCTGTTTGAAGAATGGCTACTATGAAGTAGTCCATTAATTTTAATGTAACTCTCCATGGTTAGATTTGGGTCATAACGTTTCCACTGTCATGACTGCAAAAACAACATCAATAGAAAACTCAGGTTTTCTGGATGTTTCACCAGATGCACCAAAATCTGCTTGTCCTTCTTCCCTGTCACTAGGAAACTTGTAGTCATACAAAACTTGCTCAAATAGTGTTTAGATCTTTGGGGAGAGAAAAAAGAATCCATGAAAACAAGGTTAAGTACAGGGGTAGGAGGGGTTAGTTTTTAACAGTAATATGAACACTTCTGCTTTTTCCTTGGCATTAATGCTGAGAGTCACATGCCTCTGTCCCCACAAACCATGGTGGAAGTGAGCCCACAGAACCCGTGATTTCAACCAGAAAACTGCTGCTCTGTCCTTAGCTCACCCCACTGTGAGGAAGGCTGGTACCACATATGGTATGTAAGCTCACACTCACTTCTCTGAGACCATGGAAACCCGAGCATGATGGAATACATCAGGGATGGAGTGGCAGCCTTGATTGTGAATATTTTTTTGCTAAAGTCAGACACTGAATGTTACTGTAATGACATTTTATGTCTCTCCTTCTATATTCTAGCAGAGAGAGCCACAGGTGTTCCACTGGAATTACTCACACATTTATAGAATTGGACATTCTGTCATTAAATGGACTTAAAACTAAAAAGCCTTTGTCTGCAAAAGGTGGCCAATAGAAAGGGACTTTGGATTATCTGATATCCCATAACTTAATCATATGGCTCTTAAGAGTAGGGCATAAGCAGCTGTGTCTCGCTAATATGCATGCAATATGTGTAAAGTGATATGCTTTAATTCTAAACTTGTTTTTAGCAGGAAGAAAAAAGCGTTTAGATGAGGAACATTAAGATTCAGCATTAACCATTTTTTTCCTCGGGGCAAAATTATTCATCACCTGATATTTATTAAGGCAACATTTTTATTTTATTGCTCTGTACTGTAAAGAGTCTTTCCAAACATTCTCAAAGTTGTGCAGAGAAGTTTTATAGGCAGACTTGCAGGCTGCATTTAAAGTGGTTTTCAAAACTTGAGAAAGATAGATAGATATTTTCCTTTTCATAAATAGCAATGTTGTCAAATCTTATACTGTAAGTAACAGAGATAAGCAGTCATTTAATTTATTATTTAATTTTAATTTTTTTAATCCATCCTCCCACATGATATAAACTTGATTTCTGTATTGTAGCCTTAATTGTTAGTTTGTGTTGGTTTAATCTCTCTTATTTAAGTATGTTTGCTTTAATAATATTTAAAAAAACTAAGACAAAGAAACTGTAGATTAGAGACTTTATTTTCAGGGTAAAATGATACGGATAAGTGAGCGTCAACTGACCAGAAATTATTTGCTTCTGTCTGTTAGACACGTAATGGAGTCATTTAACTAGTCAAATTAGGAGCTGTAGAAATGCACCATGCTTCATTACTGAGTTCGAATGGGCACCATTTTACATTTACGTCAAAAATTATCTCATAGCAAATTAATGTTTTCATTGTGTGGGGAAGCGGGAGCTGTGCAGTATCAGCACCACCTAGAGGATGCGACACAGATGGCTTGGAGATGCTGGTCACAGAAAAAACGAGCAGATTATCTCCAAAAAGCAAAGTACTTCCAACAGGCTGCTGCCTTCCCCAGATTAGCCCTGAAAGTTTTGCTGCCTCATTCTCTCGAGCTGTGCCTGTCCCCATCAGCTCACCCAAAGCTTTGTTTATGGCATGGATTGGGTCGAGTCTTCTGTAAAGTCCTCCAATGTTGATACCACAGGTTGTATACTTTTAATGCAAAGAGATGCTGTTAGAAGTCAGAATATCACTTAAAAAATTCAGAGAATGTGGGCAAACAGTAAGAATTTCCAGGTGAGGTTACAGAGGCTAACTCATCCTTGAAATTTCCTGAAAAGCCAAAAAGTAAAAAGGAAGTTATTTAAAAAATTGCATACTTTGACTAATGGAAACAGCTAGTGACTTCAAGTGTAGAAAAAGAAACAATGAGGCAAAGGTGAGGGCAGAGTTTGAGGCAAAGGTGAGGGCAGAGTTTCAGCCTGAGAAAGTTGTGGCAGTGAATAACCTCCATGCAAGAACTGAGCAAGGTAACACAGAGAATTAGCACCAATAAAACTGGTCAGTGAGAACTGTGAGCTGTTTAAAGTACAGAATGGTTTTGGCTGGCTCAACGTCTGCTTCCCCAAAGGGGTAGCTGTCACACAGGAGGTAATATCAATCCTAAAAATAAACTCTAACTTCTCTGTGGGCTGATGCTCCCAGGAGGGACCATGGCCCACCCTGGCAGCTCCTCCAGCAGGGCCAGGGCACTCCTGGCATCAGACGACCAGAGGAGTGGCAAGGCAGGAAATTTTCATGGCTAAGTGTTTTGTGATGAAAGACTGCAGAGGCTAAGTGCCTCTGGCAGTGTGGTTTAGTGTTTCAATAAAACTCCCGGAATTCTGGAAGGGGAAAAAAGTTAGAAGTGGTCAGTGAAGCCTGCCTGTGTCCTGCTCCAGCAGGTCCTGCAGGAAGAGTCCTGAGCTCCAGCTCAGCAGGGGCTGCTCTGTGTCTGTCAGTGCTCCCACCAACCCCAGCCATGGCTTGGAAACCCACAGCAGGGCAGGGAGCCAGCACATCCCCTCATCACCCAGCCCAGGCTTCTCTCTACCTGAGCCAAAAAGTGTTCCCCAGTAATTCCTTCTAGGAAAGGGTCTTCTTGCACATGGAAACACAGAGAATGCTGAGCAGAAATTTGCAGGATTTGAACCTCAGTTATGATTTGCATTAAAGATATGTTGTAAATTGACCAGAATATCTAAACATGTTTTCCAGTCTTATTAAATGTTGTGCATGCATAATTGTATAATTCTCCATATTAATATTCTTAGAAGACGTTTCCAGAACAAAACAAAAACATCCACAAAGTACTTTGACACAAAGAACAGGAGCTAGAGACAAAGATGAGCTGAGGGGGTGAAATAGGCCAGAATTCATTTAGTATTACATTTATCTCTGGTGCAAATGATCACTCATTAATTAAAATGTTGCTGCCCATTGGAGTTTGAAGACAAAAATTCTTCATAATTGTTTAAAGTATGTAATTTTTTGGTTATTTTTCATATTTCAATGAGTTACTCTTCAGAATTCTTTGGAAAATCAAATAATTGCCTGTGATATTAGTTCATGGCTAAGTATAGTGTCTTAAACACATACTGAAGTGTAAGTTCAAGAATCTGCCAGTGACTTTAGGGCCAGGTTATGATAATGCCACATTGGTAGATGATAGTCCATGCCTGTAAGCAAGTTTTCTTTTGTTCTAGAAAACGCTTTTCTTTTTTTTTTTTTTTTTAATGGCTGAAGCTCCTTGTAGAAAAGGATTTCTTTGAAACAACACAGAAAAAAGTTAAGAGTCTTGTTTACAAGTACCCAGGTATTTCTTTCTTTCTTTTTTTTTTTTTTGACTGTAGTGGCACTTTACCTGTTTTCGTGAATCTTGTCTGCTGAGATAGTTCAGCCTTCATGTTATGTTTACCAAGGCCAGACTAGAGGATCAAATAATTTATAACCATTCCTGTTGGGTTTTATGTAATAACTTTGGAACTCATATAAAGTAATGATCCACAAACTCTTTTAATGTTCATTATAAAATATGAAATATTTCTCAGAACCATTGCAATTATGTGACCAGACATAACTGTTTCACACATGAGTAAATACAGGGAGGTTTAACATAACTTTATTATCTTCCTGTCTTTTCTTCTCATTGATGTGATAATACTGTTTTAATATTTTTCTAAAGAAAAGTTAAGTAATTTCAGAATCTCTATTGAGGCCTAGTTTATTGGTTTTTGTAATAGAGTACTCAAGAATAATTGTATTTATGATTAGACTGATAGAAGTAAATGTTGTTGTGCTGAATAGGGCTAAAATACCCTGAAAGCTTTATATTATTATACAAATATACACGTGTACATCAGTAGAAAGAAATTATTAATATCTGTCTGTCTGTCTATGCATTTATTTTATGCTCATCATAGTATCAGTGCACCTCCTCTGGAGACTTTCAGGGGTTTAGCAGTTATTAAAATGTCAGTGGATATAGGATGGCAAAACTCATTAAGGCTACATTAAAAAAACACATGCCTTGCTTGATACTCAGAGCTAACCTTTAATTTCCCCCTCCTCTCCTGATTTTCTTGGATTCAGACTAGACATAAAATGGGTCCTGCCACAACCTAAACTCTCTGCTGAAGCTGATCAGCACTTGTTAAACCTGGCTTGGGACTTTGTGGACTTTTACAGGTTTCCTGCCCTATGCAGGGCAAAAGGAACCTCTGAACTTTGTAGCTGGCAGTCCTAAAACCTTTCACATCTCCTCTTCCATGTGGTGCCTTCACAGGAGAGATGGACTCAAGCCTAACTCTGAGGCCCTGCCTGTGTCTCTGACTTACAGCTTTTGGTGCTAACACAAGGTGGAATAAGCCCCCCTAAAAGAACAGCACTGAGAGAATTCCCAATAGAAGGATTCCTCCTTCCCTTCCTGGAGGAGCAGTGTGCAGCAGCAGGAGGAGGGTGAACATGTGCATTCAACTAGAAAATATTTTTGTTTGCCAACTCTAGCTGGTAACATAAAGTAACAGAATTCTGGTCTCCAGCTGAATGGTGCTGTACAAACATCATCAGAAAAATGATTCTCTGGCCAAAAGAGCACAACCTAATCAAGAACTCACTTAAAAATGTAAACTACGTTCCCCCCATTGTCCCCTTGTCTGCCTGATGTCTTTCCCCTTGCTGACACGTGGGGTAGGTGCTGTGGGTTTGTCACTGCTCTGTGCCAGGGACAGGAGCTGTGCCAGAACAGCCCCAGGGGTGACAGGAGCCTGCATGGTGACCAGGGGACAGGACACAAAGGGGATCTGCAGCAGGGCTTGGGCTGCCTTGGTAAAGCTGAGACACACTGACAGACCCTGGGGACTTTTTTTCCCTATTTTGCCTGTCTCTGACCCCAAAAAATGGTGTGATGTGGTGCCATGGGGGTGCTTCACAACAACTCCATGGACTTCCAGGGCACTCAAAGGTTAAATTCTTCAGTCCCACTGTCCTGCTTGCTTCTTACCCCAGGTTTTGTGCAGGGCAGGGGTCATTTTCATGCATTAAGAGAAGTGAATTTAGAAATGTTATTTTCAGGAGTCAGGGATAGCCTGGAAGATTCCAAGTATGGAAGCAATGAATCTGTTATACCCTGTCATTCTGAACGAGAGACAGGAATTAGTTCAGAGTCCCTCTGTTGCATGGAATACTTGTAGGACATTCTGTTCTCCCTACTTTTAAATTAAAATGTCTTTATTTGTCATCATGAAATGCTGGCATGCATTGAAAAATGAGTCCAGTTGTACCTAGCAGTAGCAAAATGTGATATAACAATGATACAATGAGAGGTATAAAGGATGCAGAAGATGCAATAGAGCTGGAAGGATCCAGGCTCTCCATTTTCATATTTGAGTTTGGCTTTGTAAGATTTAAATATTAAATATTTTTGTGGTGGAAAATTTTCTTATAAAATTTTTAAAGTTTTGAAATTCGAGGGTTGTATCTATTTTTAATAATTTAGGTATTTTTAGTCCATCTAAATTAGTAAACTTGATCATTTTTTAAGGTTTGGTTTGGCCAGGCAGAGTTACAATAGTTAATTTATTTGACACTGAAAACTAAATTTTTACTTGTCTTTGGAAGTAGAAAAAAAAATCAAAATCAGATTATGAAAGATTTGACTTTGCACACAGTAGAATACAGGTCTACATAGGATAAAGCCCTACATTTAAGGAGTCAGGAGGAAGATCTGAAGACAAAGGTTTAGAAAAACACCCAGGCTCCAGATTTCAATGCACAGAGAGGGAGATCCATAATGAAAAGGCTAGTTTTGAACTTGTGCTATGTGCTGGATGTTCACCCTCAGTTTCATTTAACTGTTTTCTACAGAGAAGCATGTGATTTACTTAACCAGGGATGGAATTTTTCACTCTGTGCCCTTGACCTGAGGATGCAGTATCCAGATTCATAAAAAACCTGTTGATGAGTTTCAACATGTTAAGGCCAAGTATTACAAAATGCATTACAAAATTCCTAACCTGAGCTGATGCTGCAGGTACAGGTAGCAGTTGTACATATTAAATGTTTTTACATGCATTCTTCACAAACAAATTAAATCTGTGTTTTCAGACAAGTTTCACTTTACTTTGGAACTGCTAAACACTGAAAATTCAGGGCATATATCAATTAGTTCAACAAACAGATAATTTTTTGGAACATGGAACAAGTCAATTGTATTTTAAACTTGTCTCTAATGCTAAATAGATTTATCATGAGCACATTACATATGCACCTTTAGCATACGATCAGAGATGTCTTAGTTTATTATAGCATTTTCCTTGTGATATTATGAGCTAAAAAACCTATCTTCAGTCCTGTCAGCATAAAAACTGCTCAGCAGGAGGTGAAGCACATGAAGCAGTTTCCAGGCCTCTTAACATACACAATTCATGCAACTGAAAAGGTTTTGATAGCTTCTTTTTTTTTTTTAAATCATGGATTCCTAATGGTCGACTTTTTGTTGCTGTCTTGAGACACTGAATTTTTTTTTTTCTGTAGAAAGAATCCTTCATTATCTCTCACCTCCATACAAAGTTAAAAACCAGTCTTTTCTATTTTATTAGGTATTGGGCAAGAGATTACATCAGAGGTGAGAGGGCTCTATGTAGTTAAGAGCAGGGTATGATGAGATCACAGAGGCTGAGATTTCAGCTAACATTAACTATGCTCCTGCCCCCTAAATCAGTGGTGCCCAGGTAGCTGGTACCAGCTATACCCAGATACCTATTTCTCTGCCATGGTGGTTTGGAGAAAGAGCCCTGAAGTTAAGAGCACAGGGCCTCAAGGCAGCCTTCCCACCTGCTGATGGCCTGGTTGACAGAGTAGGTGCAGGGTCTGTGGCTCCTGGAAGGGAGCAGTGTAGCATAAGAAGTCTTCTTATTTGCTTCCTTTCTCTCTCTTTTTTTTTTTCCTCTCTCTCCCCTTTGACTCGGGCAGGAGGAAGGAGAAGGAGGGATTTCCTCACCTTTGCAAACAGTCAGTGTTAACTGCCTTCCTGGGTGAGCTCCCAACCTCCCCCATTCTCCTGCTTTGTCTTTCCCTCCAGCCCAAACACTCCTCTCACAAAAGGGTGCAAGGGTGCTGCTGTTTCCAGGCATTTGCTTAAGGGTTTGTCTCCACCTCAACCTTTCCTTATGCTGCCAGCAAAGGGAGAATCCCTTTCAAGGGACAGCAGGAGCTAATTGCCCCCTCGACCCCTGCTCCCTGTTCCCCACCTCTACTAATAGGACTCAGCTGTCACTTCCCTGAATCTGAATGCAAGAGCCAGCAGCTGATCCTGGGATGATTTATCAGGAGAGCCCCACATTTCTATATGGCTTTTCAAGTATGCCACCATATTTCAGGATCACTGAAAAGGGCAAGTAGGTCCAATGACCTACTTACGTGAGACCAGTGGCTATGAATAACATCGGTGCGGTGATGAACGTGCCACGACCTGTAAAATGCTGGGAGTTTGTCTCTCTGCTTTTTTTATGATTTTTTTCTTTTTTTTTTTTGTAATTCTTAAATTGGTGCTGATTTTTTGAAACGTTCTATAAACTTCCATAAAGTCTGGAAAATATTGGAGGGTGTTTAAGTAAAATCAGCTGTGAAAGTATGTGACCTGCTTCAGAAATGAGGTAGATAATGTTAGTGTTGTGATGTCCCCCAGGACTTAGCTTATAATGTTATCTTTGGTCATACTCAAAAGAAAGCTAATTTATGGCCTTTTAAATCAGGACTAATTAATATAAAATGTTCTTATTTTATATGATAAATTCCTTTGTAAAGAATTTTAATGATGTGTCTTTCTGAATAATTCTCTCCGTAGTGTAGGATGTGAATATGGAACATTTTTGAAAAAAAAAACATAGAATTTTTTGGTAAATTTGAAGCCTTGAACATAAATACAGAATATTAGCTTCCTTTATTGAAGCTTATTGTTCACAGCAATCCTTCATCTTTTGGCATCATCCCATGTATGAAATCTGTTGTCTCTAGGCCTCAGTGTTCCCCCAGGACGGATGTCCATGGAGTTGTTGTCAGCACCCCTGAGTGCACACCCGGCACGCCCTCACCCTTGTCCCTTGGGATTCAAAGGATGTCACTCCCATGGAGTGGCAGAGCAGTGACACATCTGCCCTCCCTGCCTGTGACACCTCGCTGTCAGGTGGCTTTGTCACCTCCTTAGGAGGCCCAGCACAAAGGCATCACCCCTGACACGCTGTGGAGAGCAGTGTAGGGAGGGTTTGTTCTATGCCTGGTGTCCATGTCGTGTTTTGAAAGCTTGTGATAAAATAATATCCTTGTAAGGCCATGTTGTATTCTCAGCCACACCAGTGAAAATCCACAATAACTTCACAGGCCTTGGAGGATCTAACTCTGCCTCTCTTGGATTGCAGTAAGGTGGAAGACTAGCAGAACAAAGCATTTAGTGATGAATTTCAGCCCAGAAGTGTGAATTTAAAGTCCAGGAGCAGAGTTGATGAGATTTTAGTGCTCTGGGGGCCAGGCACATCCTGTCCCAGCCAGGGACTGCTGCCCTTAGGCAGAGCAGAGGGAAGGGAGAATCCAGTGGAGGTGAATGCAGGAAAGAGTTGAAAGCCTTCATACCTAGCAGTGAGCTTTTTGTAATTTATTTGACCATCTCAAGAGAAATGTAACATATTTTAATGAATCTTACCCAGCCTTATTTAGCTCATCAGTCACCAGATGAGGGGTCTCTTGGATGTGTTTGTATGAATCTGCAAATAATGTGTGTTTGCACAGTGTGTGACACAACAGTGTTCTCCTCCTTATTGAGAAAATGGGTGCTATTGCTGAATAAATTTTAAATAATGTTAATACTACCAAAGAGTTAACAGCATTCTGTGCAGACAGCTCTGAAAGCCTGATTCTATCTGATTTATCATTAGTCAACTTTAAAATGCCCCAGAGATCCCAAAGATCCTCTTGGCTGTTGCTGTAGGGGTGGGACTTTTATGAATGTGTTTGTACTTTGATAAGAAATAGTACTTTGTTAAAACATGCAAACAGACCATTTTGCCCTTTTTTTTTTTTTTTTCCAAGGGCCATCTTTTCTCTTAACTGTTGTTAAGTTCAGAGTTTATCAGCACGGTTAGTATTGGTTAACCTTTATTGCTACAAATGTTTCATGTTCCCTCTCCATAACTGCCATCTGGAGACAATCTGAATATTTTAGCAAGATATTTATCAGGCTGAAATCTGCACTGAAATTGGCTGAATTGGTAGGTATGGATTTCTAGGCTAACTTTTGATAGTCCCGTGGTGAAAAAAACACGTATATTGATTCTCACCAGGGACTATATTGTTAAAACACATAAATGTAAAAATTGACTTAGGAAATAAAAAATAAATGATAGCTATAAATCAGGGAGCTGATAAACAAATAAATATCTATCACTATTATATCTCGGTATTTCCCAAAGATATCTGAAGAGCACTTAATTGTAACTGAGTAATCAATTAGTCAATTAACCTTCTTCTCATTGAATATATATTTGATATAACTTTTTGAAGCTTGGGCTCTAAAAGGTTTATATTGATTGCAGGATTCAAGGCCATATGTTTCAGTTATTGGATTTGTGTAGTCAAAATTGACATCCTAAGTTCACTAGAATATGTAAATATTTGACTGTAATGAGTTTCCAAGACTGTTGGAGGGATGCAGTTAGTTTTCATTACTTTTTAAAACTACAATCTTTTGTGATTATGAAGTTCACCTTAGCAGAACATGTGTAATTTAAATACATTTCTTGTTCAGAAGATGAAAGTTTATTTTATGGTCTGGCTATGAACTTCAACAAATTCACTTTTTGCACTGCTTTGGATGGAGTTGACTGGGAAACATTTTGGTGTTTTGTTGGAAAATAATGCAAAATGTGAGAATTCAAATGGAAGTGTTTCATGAGAGCAGCTTTTGATTTTATTGTAGTACTGTGGACACATGGTGCTGTGCCAGCGGAAGGCTGTCCTTAGCAGGGTCAGGGTGTGACCACTGCCCACCTTTATACCAGACATGTTCACACTGAATTTCTAAATCAACCCATTCCTTCCCAGCTATCCTTAGAGTCTGCCAGGTGTCATCCTGCAGCTGAGCTTCTGAGGCTGTTTCTGTAGGTGTCTGCAGTGGGCACATGGGGATGTGTCATGCAAATGGGACACTCCTTTTCCATGGACAGTGTTAAAAATGCAGCTGTTGCTTGTACACTCTGCACACATGAGGCATAGCTTAAATTGAAACCTCTGGTTTCAACAGTTGCCCAGATCTAGCAGTTTAGCACAGTAGTAAGGGGCAGCAAAACTCTTTTACTGTGTACAAAATAGGATAGTGGAATGTGGGGAATTCAACCCTTCCATTCCCATGTGGGGCACCTGATCTGGGGCCCCAGGTACAAAGCAGGGTAGAAATGGTTTATTCTTTTCTTTTAAACACCACCTTTCCTCCCAGAGCTGAGCTATGATGCTTTTGGGTTAGCTTCCATTGAGGGCCAAAACTGGCTGCCTTGCACGAGCTAGCTGAGCTCCTGTCTGCAGTGCTGGGTTTCATTCACCATTAGCCTCCAAATCAAAGGCAAGAGGAAAGCACCAGCAGAGTTACTGATAGGTTTGGAAATAGTAGTTTATTTATTCCTTTATTTCAATGTGTAAGATATTGTGCATTTCTTAAGTACTACTTATTAAAATTCTGATTGTATCAGGTAGGAAGAAATAGCCGTACAAAGAAAATTCATCTTACATGGTCATCAGAATCTCAAGGTGCATGGACCTGTCTGTTAAGGACAGAATTTACTGTGTCTCTTCACTTTGGCTGTTTTTGTGCAGACAGTTTGATGGGTGAGCTTATGAGAGATGCATTGTTACGTATTGATGATTTACAAAGATGCAAAACCCCTGCAGCGGTGTGGAACTTTGCTAAATTCCTTCTAGTGGTGTCTGGCTACATCAAAAGGAAAGTGCTAGAACGGGTTAATAATAATCCTACTGTCTTCAAAATTTGTTTGATATAGCAGTGCACAAAAATATTCGTTTCTGGCAACTCTCCTGACAACCTTTTGATATTTAGATTTTTTATGTGTGCGCTTCAGTGTGTAATAGATTAACTTGGCTCTGCGGAAAAGGTCTTTATAGAATCCTTAACTGTTGCACTCATTATTGAATAAACAGCGCTTCCTTCATGGGAAAAAAACCTCAAAAACCTGCAGATTTTTCCCCTCTTAAAAATACATTCATAATCTAGATATTAGCAAACATTAATTTTTTCTTTTTTTTTTTTTTTTTTTGCTTTGTGAAAAATATCATAAACCGTCTCGGTTTGACCTTGTTAATGCAGGACCACTTTAGTAATCTGTGCCTAATGATTTTTTACATTAAACCACAGCTTGTGTTGGACCCTTGTGTGTCACAGTAATTTAAGAACAGTCATTTTGCACATTCCGATCCCATTATGTTACATTGTTACTGAATAAAGACTGGTATTATGTTGCTCCTATAAAGGGCAGAAGTGGCCTGAATTTTATCTGCTGAACGAATCAATCTGGATTATGTCAGCTGAAAAGAATTGTGAACTGCAGTCTCCAGCAGATGGGGAGATTTTAAAAATGTATCTGTTTGGTTGTGAATACATTAGCTAAGATAATACCTTGTGGTGACTGAAAAGTAGTTTTTCTCTCTTTTTTTTCAATGAAGACTGTACCAATTATCATTTCAACATAAAGTATTAGGAGATCAATTGGGAACTGAATGCCATTTCCTAATGTTAATACAGTGTTTTATTTAAGCTGCCTTGACAGGCTGTCTAGGCTGTGGGAAAAAGACTGAGCAAATAATGAGTAAAGGGTTTAGAAAAAAGACAGAGGGTGGAGCTTGGCAAACGATGTGAGCTATTCATCAACAACTCAACAAGGATGATGGAAATAATAAGTACTCCTTAAAGAAAAGGGGAAAGGATTTTTTTTAAAGAAACAGTTTCCTTAAAAAAAAATATTTAACTCTAACTTTCTATTACTTTCTGATTAGCTGATTTTAAACTTCCTGAAATCAGCAAAAGCTTTCCTTTGAAATGGATAGTCCATGTTCAAACAGCGCATTCTTTAGCAATCAGTTAAAAAAAAAAGAAACAGTGTCTAATTTCCTGTTCATTCGTGCAAATTTCTTACCATGTGGCATTGTCATTTAATATCTAAAGTACATTAATGCATTTCTATAATGCCAAAACCCTCAGACAAATCCCCTGTGTGAAATAATTTGTGTGAACTTTGAACTAACCATGAATAAAATCAAGATCTTATTATGTCCTTTATTTATATGGCACAGAAAAGCTTTGAAACTTAATACTAGCACCAACATGATATGCACATTCACAGTGATGCTTTAAAAAAGGAAGAAAAAAGTCATTCAACTTTCCTACATTTTTTTGGGCTTTGCCCACTATTCAGACACCATTACATTACTTCTGAAAATATTTGTCTTAGAAATCAATAGGCTATTCTAATATTATTGTGTTCTGAGTTGCTAAAATTTCCATTCAGGAGATATAATTCCACCATCTGTAAAGTTCTAGATTTTATAATACTTATAAGCTGTTTTAATCTATTTTTACTGCCATGTTCTGTCCTGAAATGTCAGAGAGTGCAGACTGGGTCTCGAAATTAACATGACAGTTAAGAAACTTGGCAAGGTTTTACAGCAGATTGTGACATTAACAAAGTACAAAGGAGAATGGGGAAATTAACGTTAATGTATGCTTGCAGACACTATAAAAATCTATATGTCCACGATCAGGGAACTAAAAATAGGGATGTTTTTTATGTTGATGCCATTAAATACAGAGCTTTACTGTGAAAAGAAATTTCCATATGAAAAGCAACTTACTAAAAAGTAACGCTGTAATCCCTCCTCTGGACTGAACAACAGGTTTATGTATCCTAGGTCAAGTAGGCATATGGCTGGTTTTTGGTTTTTGATTTTGTTTTAGGCTTTTTTTGGAGTCTATGGTGAAACTGATTTGAAAGCACTGTTTTTGAACAGCTGCAAAAGATACAGTATGATAGATGTCCTGATAAATGGGAGCAGTTATTAAAATTCACAGATTTCACAGTAAATCATGTAAAGGCTGTCCTCTTTCACAGAGAGGAGATGAAGTAAGTGTTTGTGGTGAGCTCTTCTTCAGGCCTTGCACCCCCTGAGCCCACCCAATGCTCTCCCTTGGTGTCACCCCAGTATCCAGACTCCCAGCCCATCATGACTGGCCTGGCTCAGCCAGGATAAGGCTTCTCTGAATGCATTTTTCTTTAATCAACTGGAGTTCCAGGACATGGCACAAAAAACTTGTCATAATACCCAGGGGAACAAACACAGTGGCTTTTGCACTGGGGATGGGAAGCTCTCACTATTGGGTAAATCAGTGAAAGCTACAGGGAGTAACATAACCTTCTGAGTAAATATGGGCTTCAGCTTGTGTTTAGCTTTTTCTCTGAGTTTTTAAGTTGTAAGTTACTCAAAGCCCCATTCAGCCTGGATTCTGCATGGCCAGGGCCTGAGGCTTTGCAGGCTCCTGCAGCTTGGCACCCACAGCACCTAATCCTGATAGCAGAGACAAAACCAGCTCTTTTCATCACCACTGACACTGTGCCATTGCTGTGTCAGACCCCGAGCATGGCACAGGAAGATGCAGCTGCTGTCTGGAGAGGGTGGCTGTGGGGGTGAGCTGTCCATGGAGGGTGAACTGTCCATGGAGGGTGGCTATGGGGCTGAGCTGTCCATGGAGGGTGGATATGGGGCTGAGGTGTCCATGGAGGGTGGCTATGGGGCTGAGCTGTGCATGGAGGGTGGCTATGGGGTGAGGTGTCCATGGAGGGTGGCTATGGGGCTGAGCTGTGCATGGAGGGTGGCTATGGGGCTGAGCTGTCCATGGAGGGTGGCTATGGGGCTGAGCTGTCCATGGAGGGTGGATATGGGGGTGAACTATCTATGGAAGGGTGGATATGGGGCTCAGCTGTCTGGGGAAGGTGGCCGTGGGGTGAGCTGCCCAAGGCTGAGGGTACCTGTGCCAAACACAGAGCTGGGCTGAATCTCCTTTTTTTTCTTGACAAGTGGCAGAAGCTGACCTCTAGCTGTGCTGGTGCAGATTTGGAGCACACCCTGGCTTCGTGTTGCTATGACCCACGGGTTCAGCAGGCTGGGGAAAGCCCCCATGTTTGTTTAGTGCTGCCCCTCTCTGGGACATGCTGGGTGACAGCCTTTTAGCAGAGCGATGCCAGCAGAGCGTGAGCTGCCGTGGCTGAGCGGCAAAGCGCAGCCACGCTCGCTATTCGAGGCACGGCCATTTTTCACACCGTGTCACGCTCCCAAAGCTTTAGGATATTTAAAGCCCACAGAAAACAGTGCCTGCATTCCCTCACAGAGCCCGTCTGCCTCGGGCACGCACTGGAGGCAGCGGGTGCAGGTGCCAGGGGCAGGGACGAGGCGGCGTTCCCTGGTGTGCCGCGAGCAGCCTGATGCAATGCAAACATTAATCTCCCGGCTACAAAGGAACAGCATGGATCCATCTGTTACTTTCTTTGCTCTTAATCAAGTTGGGGAGGGAGCAAAAGTTCATGTAGCAAATGTGGGCATGCACTCGACTGGGACCTGAGCTGTGAAGCTGAGATCAAATTTAAAGGCAAGAGGATTTTTACAGGTCTGTGGATCCAGGGTTCCCTATCATTATGGATCTCTTCTTTCACCAAATTTGGAAGTGGGAATTGGATTTGGGGATGCGGTATTGGCCCACTCAGCTTTCTAACCAACAATGCTGAGTGCAGACTGCTGTCCTATTATGACTGTGCTAACAATTGACTTTTTGGTTTGGCTGTCTTGCAGAAAAAAAAAAATCAATCCCAACCAAAAAGTACTTATTTTTCTAGTTTGCTTAATAGTATGAAGCATAGAGAGTGCTGTGCTTTGTGTGAAATGAGGCAATTTTAGGGAGGGGGGGAATAAGGAAAAAAGCAAAGCACAAAAGCTGTGCAGGGCCAGACTGTCAGAAGAGCAGAAAAGGAGATGACAGCCCTTTTATCTGCTGGTTGAGCAGTTAGAAAACTTATCCAGGATGTAGGAGGCCTGGTCTGAACTTGCTGCTCTGCTGAGAAGAGAGTAACCCACATCTTGGCATGTATTCCTGACAGTTCACTGAAAGAAGAATCCCTCCATGCTGCCTTTGCTCACTCTACCACTCATCCTTAATGGATGCAGCATTTGATTCCCTTCTTCTTTGGAGCAGCCTATTCTCAAAAAAATCTCCCTGCAAAAAATTGCTTTCCAGAAGGAATTAACGTTACCCTGGGCAAGAGTACCCATAGCCATGACCATGGTGGGGCCTCCTGCTAGTGAGGTCACTTTTCATTAAACCTTATTTTGCCTGTTTCTGGTAACCAGAGTTTTGGAAAGAAGATGAGGCAAAAGGGATTAATTTTTTAAAAATAGAAGTGTTTCTAGATTGTTTGTCTTTAGAAGCTATTTCCTCCAGCTCTTAGGATGTCTGCATGCTGTATTCAGATAGGGGATCCTGCAATCACATTATCTCCAGAGACAAAAGTACCTGTTTATGTGCCAGTTTGGGTGTCCAGTTGTGGGTGGAAGCAGGTGTTGTAAGGTGTTTTACAGATATCATAGTTCTGTTTTCCTTGCTTTTTTGGTGAAACTTTGCTGATTTTACTGCAAAGGAAAGTGGTGTGAGAGGAGTTATGTTGGGTGTCCAGTTGTGGGTGGAAGCAGCACTTGCACTGTGTCCCAGCTGGTTCCCTCTCTGCTGTCAGCACAGTGCCCCCCTGCCCAATCCCATGCCATTCCAGCTTTACCAAAGAGCACTGAGCACGTGTTTGTGGATGAGCTCTGGCAGGGTTGGTGCCATGGGGACACAGAGCATGTGCAAGGTGTGCTCTTGGTATCCAGGCAGGTCAAACAGTCTGTGTGCCAGACAATGCCTGCAGCACAAACCCCGTGAGGAGCAGCTGAGGGAGCTGTTTGGCCTGAGGAGGGATCATACCACTCTCTAAAACAACCTGAAAGGAGGTTGTAGCCAGAGGGGGTGTGCCTCTTTTCCCAACAACAAGTGACAGGACAACAGGGCATAGCCCAGGGGAGATCTAGGTTAGGCATTAGGAGGCATTTCTTCACAGAAAGGTTTGCCTTGCAATGGGCTGCCCAGGGAGGTGGTGGAATCACTGCCCCTGCATGTGTTTGAGGATTGGATGTGGCACTCATGGCCATGGTCTGGCTGACAGGGTGGTGTTCAGTCATAGGATGGACTTGATGATCTTTGAAATCTTTTCCAAATTCACTGAAACTGATTCTGTGGTCTACAGACGGAGGTTCCCAAATGCTGCAGGTACAACACACCTCAGAGCTGCTCCCTGTTGGCACTCATGTCCCACCAGGTTCTCTACCAGTGTGGAAAGCAATTCAGTTGGGCTGGCTGAAAAATTAGGAGCTACTTCTGTGAGGTGTTTCCCCAAAACTTAAACTGATTTCCTTATGAATGACCAGCTTTTCCTCCTGCTGTTTGTTCAGATTCCTTACTGGGGGAGATGTCCTGTTTTGTGACACTCTGTAGGTTCAGGACTTGTGTACACAAACATCCAGCAAAGCTGGGCAGCTTTGCTTCAGCTCTGACTTTTTAAATCCACATTTGAAGAAGCACTTCACTTGTTCCTCTGTGGAGCTGCACCCTTATTCAGAGCAGGGCTGTAGTAGGTAAGAGAAGAATGACATAAAATCATTTGGGTGTGGTGGTCATCTAGGCATCAGTGGCAGTTATCTATTAATTCAGCCTCCATTTTTTCAGTTCCATGGATTCCAAGAGTCACCCACAGTCGACATCCTACTCCTAAATGTGGACCTGTAGTATTTGGCAGTGCAATGACCTGCCTAAAGGCCACTCTTTCACTGCATATTTGGGCCTGTGGCATTGCTTACAAGCTTTGCATCTCCTCCTCTCAAGGGCTTGCAAATAAAAAATTGAGTGAAGGTATCTTCAGCTTTAACACAGGAACAATTAGCCCAATAAAAAAAATATATAAATACTGGATGTTCTTTCTCTGTAATGAAATTAAATGGAAAAATGGGATCATATTTCACACTAGTGGATAAAACTGACTGAAGGCTATCTGCAGTCTCCTGTCTATTAGAGGAAATCTTGTGACTACATCTCTGGGTTTTGCATAGGTCCCTGAAATCTGGAGTGGGAAGAACACAATTGGTTGAGAAGTCTCCTTCCCCTTTGTTAGCTGAGGCACCAGGGATTGAAAACTTCTTGCCTGGCATATTCATGTGCTTCCCTGCCCTGTGGTTGCGGAGACTTTGTGAGTCTGTGGGAATGTTTCATCCTTTGTCTTTCCAAACAAATAAATTACATTCATGAGATGGCAGTTTTATAAGTTTTCTTTCTTGTGTAACTTGAATGTTTTGATTCCTTCTTTTCATTGCAAGGCAGAGGTCTCAGAATGCTAATGTGCCCTTAACTCATATGATGCACGCAAAGTCACGTCACGTGCGCTCTGTGGTCAGGATGGATGTGGAAAAAAGGGCACATAATATTCTGCTTGTAGAATATCAGAGGTTTTCATAGAAAACTGCACTTACTCTCAGACTTTTGTATGGCTCCTATGATTTCAGATGTACTGAGCTGCTTAGCCTGGTAGCTTCCCCTTTGAAAGACACACATTCTTTGCAGCCATTCATCCATCTTTTCTTGCTTAGCAATAGTGTTTGAATGAAGAATTACATATCTATGTTTTGTAAGGCTTGCTTGTCTGGCTTATATGCTTTTGGAGTGACATCCCATAAGCATTTGAAGAAACTCAGCTGTAGATTGTAGTGTGAAGACTTTTTTGATTTAGTTTTGTAAAAGAAACACGATCACTTGTCAAACAAGAGCTAATTTCTGCAGCATGTCTTGCAACATTTCTATTCTTCTGCATTTTAAACCTCTCTCATCTTAATTTGAAGCTGTTCCTAGAAGGGTACATTCAAAAGAGGACCCTTTCCATGATACTGGGGTCCAAACCTGCCAAACATTCAGTAAAGAGCTGTTTATATGTATTTAATGCCTTGACATCTGATCACTTTCAATGCCCCATGTTTGTCAGTTTTATTGGAAGTAGGTGTTGTAAGGTGTTTTACAGATATCATAGTTGTTTTCCTTGCTTTCTTGGTGAAACTTGGCTGATTTTATTCAAAATGGAAGTGATGTGAGAGGAGTTAGTTTGAGTTGTATCACAGATAAGTTCTGTCCCTGTGTTCCTGGTTTTTTTTCTTTTGCTCAAAGCCTTCCTTTTGACTTCTTATGGAGGTAGACAATGCACCTGTGTAAAAATTAAATATTGTAGGCTCACTTGTCCTTCAGCCATGCTTTTTTATATCCTTCTTTGTCCCAAAAACCCTTCTATAGCCATTGTGGTAGATGTAAAAGCATATGCTGCTGTCAGATGCTGCCAGTGGTCTGAGCTGCTGCTCAGGGAAGTCCTGGGGTAAGGAATGGGGCACCAGGATTCCTGCAGCACGTGGACTGAGTGGTCACCTTGTGGCTGTGGTAGCAGCAAACTGGCACAGCAAGGCTCTCACCCTCTTATAAGCTGATGAGAAACCATCTCCCAAAGTTCTATTTCCTCTCCCTGAAAAGTTACCTATTTGGGTACTTCAGAAAGAAAACTGGATAACTGGGGAAAACATAGGGGCCTGACAGTGGTGTAATGCAAATATTCCTGATCAGCTGTAGGACTCTGATTTCAGAGGTGGGACAGGTCAGGGAGGGATGAGCTCCCTGCAAGGCTACTGGCTCAGCCTGGGGGCAACCCAGAAATGAGGGAGGGCTGTGGTGCTCAGTGATGCTACTGCTGACCTGGATTTTGAAGGAGTGGTCCCCTGTGAGCATCCAGGAGGTGAGGGGGTACCAGGGAGCCCCCAGCAGCCAAGAGAGCTGGCAGAGGACTTTCTATGCTCCCCTGGTCCTGCAGGGCAGGTCAAGGGCTCTCCTGCACAGGGCAGTGCTTCAGCTGCACCCTCTCCTTTGAGCTGCTGTGGCTTGGAGGGTGTACAGAGAGCACACATTTATTACATTTAGGGTTTGAGTAGAACTCGAGACGTAAAGCATCAGTTTACTGGGATGAAAGGTGGCTGTTCTGGTGGTGTGTGGAGAATTAATCCTGCCAGCTCAGTGGATGCCCACCCAGCTCCACATCGCTGCGGGCTTCAGGGAGCTGGAAATAGCTGGAAATTTGGGGAGAGCCACAAGAGGGAGCTCACAACCCACGAACAAGGAGGACCAACTCCTTTTTTCTTTTACTTAGCGTCTTTTTTTTTCCTTTTATTTATTTTATTTCCCTAACTGGGATCTGTTCAATCCGGCGCCGCTCATGCCCCGCTGCAGCGCCGTGTCCGCCCTGCGGGAGCGCGGTCCCTGCAGCTGCCTGGGGGAACACAGGGGACAAACACAGGGAAAAGGGGTCTCACCCAGGGGTCTCACACAAGGATCTCACACAGGCAACACGGGGGTCTCACCCAGGGGTCTCACACAAGGATCTCACCCAGGGAACACGGGGGTCTCACCCAGGGGTCTCACACAAGGATCTCACCCAGGGAACACGGGGGTCTCACCCAGGGGTCTCACACAAGGATCTCACACAGGCAACACGGGGGTCTCACCCAGGGGTCTCACACAAGGATCTCACCCAGGGAACACGGGGGTCTCACCCAGGGGTCTCACACAAGGATCTCACACAGGCAACACGGGGGTCTCACACAAGGATCTCACCCAGGGAACGGGGGGACTCACCCAGGGGTCTCACACAAGGATCTCACACAAGGAACAGGGGGGACTCAGGGAACACGGGGGTCTCACCCAGGGGTCTCACCCAGGGCCTGAGAGGTGCCTGGGGCATCCCTCAGAACACAGGGCACAGCTTCCCATTGCACCAGCCTGAGCAGCCACCTCCTCCCAGGGGATGCACCCCAAAATCTAAGGGCTGGAGGCTTTTTTGTCCCAAGGGATTTATGAAGAGCTGAGTGAAGGAGGATTTTGTCTTGAGAATGTCCACACTTGGCACTTAACCAATAAAGCACCTCTTGCCCTCACAGCGTGGCAGCTCCTGGGCAGGTGTGGTGGGACATGTGGTGCTCAGGTTCCCTCTGCGGGGCCAAGAACATGATCGTTGCATTAAGGTACTGCTGTGCTGAAGTGTGCCCTCAGTCAACTGGGAAAGTTGCTGATTTTTTTTCCTAAGACATACTCAATCTAGTTTGTTTCTTTGGTGGAAAAGCTTAATTTCAATTTACATTTCACATCTAGAGGCTTTGCTATCACACTGAGACTTCCTACAAGGCATCCAGTAATGTTGCTATCATTTGCATTGCTCTAACAAAAAAATTTCCATCTGTCTTCCCAAGTCCATAAAACTCCAAACAAATAGCAAATACTATGGATGTCTGAACGCACAACAGCATGTCATCTTTCTTCCAGCATTAGTGTGTGTTGCAGACATTAAACTACTTCTCTTCTGAAGGGTTTGAGAGACTGGTAACATTATTCAAATTAAATTCAATACTGATGTAAGTTAGTGCAGTTGCAATTATACACAAAGTATGATGTCTCATCTTTCTGTCAAGAGCTGAGCTCATCCCTGTGCACCTGCCAGCTCAGCTTCAGGTGGTCTTTGTAAACCCAGAGCTGCCTCCGACAGGCAGCTCTTTCCTTGGCATCCCCCTTTCCCCCCTGAGTGTGCTGTCTGGTGTTCTGCAGTCTCTGCTGCTGCAGCTCACTCATTCATTTTCCCCTCCCTGGTCACCTTGCTTGCCCTCTCACCTTGAAGGTATTCTGCTATATGTTTCTAGAGGAGCCTAATGGTGCCAGGAACAAAATCCATGATTCTTAGAATTGCAAACCCACAGATTTTCTTTGATTCCCTTTCCCAGACCTGCTGGACTCGCCCTTGGAGCTGGGGCCAGTTCTGTGGCCACCACCCAGGGTGGCAGGAGCCCCTCTGTTTAGGGTGCCCAAAGAGCCCCTCACCAGACAGCTGGGCCTTCTGCAGCACTGCTGGTCTGAAGGGTCCTGTCAGGGCTTCTTCCTCACCTCTCTTTTTCTTGTTAAAGAAATGAGCCAAAGCCACGTTCTTACTACACAGGTTTTCCTTCCCCAGCAGCTGTTATTTGTGCATTTGCCCCCATGCGAGGTGGGAGCAGTGGTACCTGAGCTGCTGCAGCCCGGGTGGGCACCCTCCACACCAAGTGCTGCTGTACATGGGGATGGCAATGCCATTTTCTGGTAGGCAGTAGGGGGAAAAGAGCATCTTGCTCCTGATGCATCTCTGGCTTCCACCAGGCTCTGTGTATCAGTGATGTGCAACATGGTGCTCCAGATTCATGTTCTTCTTCACAGAAACTCAGAGCCACAGAGCATCAGTGCAGCACAGTAACTTTTCTTCACAGGCCAAAGGAATGGATTCCTGCTACCTTTGCTGTGAAAGTCCTGTACTATTTTGTCCACACCCTAACACCAAAGGGGTGCTACATTCAAAGCTACAAATAGCACTTTTAGAGCTAGGAGAATACAGAATCTCATGGTGATTTCCCATTCATTTTTTTTCCTCCTGATTACTGCAACTCTTGGCAGATCCTTCCAGGTGTGAAGTAATGATCCATTTCCACGCAGCATAAAGTGGGATTTTACACTGGATGTGTATGTTCCTTTGCCTCTGATGGCAGTACAGTGTGAGAATTATGTGCATTTGGGTGCAAGGCTGGATGGAGGGCTCTGGGGTTGCTGGGGATCTGCTCCTGCCAGGGGCTCATCACTCTGGAGGAGGCAGCAGAGCAGAGAGCACCCCAGGCTGTCAGCAGGCATTGCAGCAAGGCTGTCAGGATCCCACTTCTGCCCTGTGCCTCTGTCTTCTCCAGAGGGCAGAGCTCTCCTGGGTTTGCAGCTGGCCATGCACAGAGGGTCAGTGTGACCCCAGCACAGCTCTGCTGCCAAAATCCCTGTGAACAGATCACATTCACTTTTTGTTTCAGCCTGCTGTCCGTTGTGCTTGCACAGAAGACATTCAGTCCAAAGGGGTGGTGTATTTTTAGTAAATTATTTGTTTGTGAGACATTTTTGCTTACTTGTTTGTTCAATTTGCTGCAGTTATTTTTCTTAGTTGACTCACCACAATCCAGCCCTGTACCTTCAACAGGACTAAATATTGGATGTTTTCTGGGGGTGAAGCCACAGTTATATTCCTTTTTTGCCAATTATGAACTTTCTTGATTCTTGGCCTCCTATAAGCATAAGAATGTAAGAAAAAACCCGACTGGGTGGGTTTAGTTTGATTTATGAAAATGTGCAGAAGTCTGGGCACTTGAACAGATCTTGTCTGTAGAGGCTGGAGCAGCTGTGCCTGGGCAAGCTTGGCAATCTCGCTGCATCAGGAGCTCTCCTGGCACATCTGTAGCTCTCTGCTCACACTGACCTGCTCCAAGGAAGGCTTTTTCACTCTTTCCTCTTGATTCCATTCAGTAGAATTGATTAGAGAATTTTCAGCAACCTTGTTTTTCCATCTGAAATCCAAGTCCATTAAACAACCTATTTCCTCTGCTGATTGTGGTGGAGAAAACCAGTTTGGTTGAGTTGCTGAGTGTAAAAAAAATGGGAATGTTGTTGAAAGAATTGTTGAAATCCTACGTGTTTTTTAAGAACAAAAACCTGTATTTTCAGTTCATAACAGCAATTTTTCAATCAACTATTTAAAATTATTATGAGTAAACAATACAAATAATTTGAAGATGTAACAAATCCTCATTTTCTTAAAATATGTTTTGAGCTTGCTGGTTTCACATACAGCTGGTTTGCAACATTCTTTGTTGAGAACTTGAATTTCTCTTTCAGGGGAAAATGTAATATGAAAGTTAGCTTCACAGCAAAGACAAAATTTTATAATAAAAATATTAACAAATTGCATTTGAATAGAGGCTTGAGGATAGATTAAATATAATGGACATATTAAGAGAACACAGACAATGGCTTTCCTGAGCAATTATGAATCTATACTCCTAAATAGTGGTACTTTGGAGAAAAGGAGAGAAAGAGAGAAAATTAGTATCTTTTAAAATGTGAGCATAATATGCAGACTAATAATACATAGTAATTTTGTTCTTGGGAGAATTCACCACTTGTGTATAGTGGTGAATTCTCCAGCCAGCCAACCTTTCCCTGTCAACTTCTGCAGGGATTTTGGGTTAACACTTTCCCATTTGCCGTTGTGAACCCTGGACAAATACAAATTAGAGCACAGATTATGGTTTCAATTGCTGCAGTGACATAAGGCTGCCCCTTCCAGAAGCCATCAGTGGGAGCAGAGAAAGGTAATTATTGATCACTGGGGGGAATAAGGCTGGCAAAAGGTGGCTGGGGTAGGATGGGTTGGCCAGAAGGAGAGAAGAACAGAGGGGCTGAGGCAGATGAGCTGCAGCTGTGTGGGGAACAGAGGGAGCAGCCAGGGCAGGGCACCAGGAGTCACCTGGGGCTCTCAGCAGCTCCAGGGAACTCCTGAGCCTGCACACAAAGGGAGGGGAATTTGCCTTCCTGCACATACAAGAGCTCCAAGCCAGGGCATTTGTGCAATGTGGGCAGGGCTTCCCAGACTTACAAAAAGTCTGAGAGATTGATTGAAGTGTGAGCAGTTTTAAACCCACCTGAAATAGAGTAACACCACAAATGAGCAGTGCTTGTGGGAAGCACACCTGAACCTGACCCAAATCCCCACATTCCCATCCTATCCAGTGCAAGGCCTCCCAGTCCTGACCAGTTGCACATTAAAAGAATGTGCCCCTCATCACTGAGACTGGGTTTTGTGCCATTCAGAGCTTGTGCAAACGAGACCCATTTGGCAACAGGGCCAGGCAAGTGTGAGGCTTGTTGAGCCTCCTCTGTGTCTATAACATCAGAACATTCCTAAGGCATTTGTTTTCCCATGCTACCCCACTGACTTCCTTGCTTTAAATAGGGAGTAGAAAGCTCAAATTCATGTATTTATTTCTTTTGAGGTATCTCTTCTGGGTGCTTTAGGCAGCCTGCTTTGGTCTAGGTGGTAGGAAATTTTGAACTTCCTTACAAGATTTTTATGGACCCAGTGGGATAAAATCTGCACTTGTAGAGTCCAGATGTTTCTGCAGCTGGACTTTGCTGAGTAACACATGTAAGGGCTGAGAGTTACTTGGGGTCACTGCTCACAGAAGGACTCTTCTGCTTTATGTATGTGTGTGTTGTTTTCATGGTTTCTACCTGGAAAGTTCATTCCTCTGCTAATGCTCTTGCTGCATTTAGTGATATTTCAGCTTTTTGGTTGAAGGAATAATTGAAATAACTTCAAATAGAAGGGACTTTCCAGGTCCAGGAGATTTGTTCATAACAAAGACTTTTCTGGTCATTTTTGAAAATGGTGGCATTATAGTAATAGATACAATTTTGTACTTTATGCTCAGCTTGAATATATAAGTATTTTCAGTTGGAAAGGGTTACATTCACCTGGGGGTTCAGGTCATACCTGCAGGTACTGAGCCAAGGTGAAACAAGGCACACATCTCTGTTTATCTCAAAACTTGCCCAGATAGGTGAGTTAAAATATTACAAACTGAGATAGGTCCCATTCATGGCTTTTTTCTTTGGTTGTCATTTTATGTTAATTGAATGCCTCTGTTAATCTAATAGATTTTAGATTTATGGTGGGTTCTATACCATGTCATATTTTAATCAATACATATTCCAACATTTAGATGGACAGATGAGAAAATCTGCCTCATCTCTGCACTTCTGTTCTATCAGCTGTCAATAATTCCTAATTTGAATCCTTCAAATGATCAGATTTATGGGTTTTAGTACATTGCATTAATCACAGAAATTAACTTTTGTGGAAAATGATGTTAAAGGTCATATGGAGTCTTGAAGGAGCAGTAACTGTGTCTGTCTTGCAAACATGTTTGCAGCTTCTCTAAGATAAAGTGCATTGGAATATTTATCTGCATGAATCCTGCTGATTGTTCCTTATGTCTAAGGTCAGTACGTGCGGGTGAGGAGATAACGCTTGAAACAAACGATTGCTGAAATCTGCAGATTTAAGAAGTCAGATGTGACACTGGGCTTTTTGTCCTCCTGTAGGGCACAGACAGGTCCAGCGTAATTTCACTTGAAGAGGTTTATTCAGCCAAAACTGTAGAAAATTTGTTTTGCTGAAGGTGGTGTGCTGATTTTGGTGCTGTGGGATGGCAGCAGCAGAGTCTCTGCCACCAGCACTGCTCAGGGAGCAATGTCATCTCCTGGTGCCACCAGCCAGAGGAGAGAGCAGCACTCCTGGGGAGGACAGATGGACCAAGAACCCCTGGCAGCACGTGGGGGCCCAGCATCAGCCTCCCTGTCCTGCCAGGGGCTCACCAAACCAGGGTCCCTGGGGCGATGATGGACACCACCAGAGCCCTGCCTGTGCCCGGGGCTGGGTGCCCAAAGAGGGGCTTGCAATGGGATTAACTCCCATGAAATCATAATTTGAAAGCCAGCAACAGCTTGTGAGCTCCTGAAAATTTTCAAATAACCCTTTCTTATCTGTCTCCAGTTCAGCTGCTGATTCTAATTGGCTCCACCAAAAGAAACCAGAAATAGCTTTGTTGATTCAGTTGGGTCTGTGCTAGAGCTGAATGCCCACAATTCTCCCATCTGCAAAAAGCCAGAAAGATACTAGAAATGGCTACAGTTTTAAAGATATTAATTAATATTTGTGAAGTGCTTTCTAAGCTTGGAACAAAGAACAAAAATCATTGTGTTATGAATAAGCAAACTGAAAAGAACAACCATAAAATTGCAGAGAATTGACTGCAGAACCTAACAAGGCCTCTGCATCTTTAATTTGTATATTTCTATTTACCACAAGCATGTGCTAAGAAAACATGCACAGAAGAGGAAAGGTCTTGTCCCTTTTAACAGACAGTTTCTTCTCCATATATATCTGTATTCATGCAAATCCATTATAAACAGTGTTGTCTGAAATACAGTTAATAAATGAAGGTACCACAAATGTGATTTTAAATCAGTTTAATAAAATTAGTCATGTAGATTTTAAATCATTTTTACAGTTGATTTAACATTTGTGACTGCTTTATAGATTATGATATAGGATAGTGTTTGCATCCTTGCAATTTTATTCCAATTTAGAAACAGTACAAATATTAATTTTTGCTTCAATAATGGAGCCTTCGAGAATTAACTTGTCTTTTCTCAATGCACATTTTATGAGAATGCTTTAAATATGATTTTTAATATTTTTGAGGACTTTATTACACATGAAGTTCTTTTAACTAGGACTTAGCTGGAATCTCTTCACAAAACTTTCTTGCCAGACATATGTAAATGTTTTTCATGGTTAACTTAATGGCACAAAATACATAAGAATTGTTCTTCATAATGCAAGATATTTTGCAAAAGTAATAAAAAGTTGTAACAAACTTCACATACCAGAAGGAGTGAAATACCCCAAACTGAAATAATAATTGTGACTCTGTTGTCAAAACCCAGCCATATTGTGATAAAACCCCAAATTTCATGTGGTTTCGAGTGGCAAGGGAGGAGCCAAGCAATAGCACCTTATGTACAGAGCTTGCATAGATTCAGACTATTGTTATGTAGGAAGAAAATGTGTACTTAACTGAAGGATATGCCAGGGGGACTCTTTGCCTCCAAATCATCACCTTCACATTTGGAATCTGCTGTTCAGAAGGAAGGTGCTTGCAGCTTTTCAATTCCTCACACGAGTGAGTTGTTCGCGTGGCAGAGGTTTGTGAGGTGTCCCCTCCTTTCAAGAGGAGGGGCCCACGTGCCCAGAGTGGGGATCAGTGCTGGCGCTCAGCATCTCCCAGGTGCCAGCACAGACACCCCAGCCTGGGAAGGGGCTCCTGGGCACAGCTGCTCCCCTGATGTGAGCTGCTCCAAGGCTCTCAACCACCAGCTCTGCTGCTGCTGTCTTGGCTCATTATCCTTCCAATAAAGCTGCAGCATATGGTGTTTTAGCATTTTCTGCAGGGAAAGCTGGATGGGTAATGGCTGTGTGGTGTAGAAACCTCCCTGTGCTCAGAGCAGGTGGGCAAATGTTTGCCTCTCTCATTGCTAAATGAGTAAGGAAATGCTGGGTTTGAATTAGCATTGTAGGCTGTATGGCCAGGAACTCCATTCCTGGGAGCTACAAAACCAATCAGAAAGAAGGCAGAGACTTTGTGTGGTTTGTGGGGTCACTGAGTGATCACCAAGTGAGATGGAGAAGTCAGTCATGTCTCTTTACCTGTACTGTCTGAACTGAGATGATGTAGTGAGGTCCCTACACTTGAAGGCAAACATCAACAATACTTTCTATTATGGTTGATTTTAAATGTGCTATCTTAACTGATTTTATGGAATCAGTTTGGTTCTGGGTCTCTTTTTTTTTTTCTTTTCAAAGTAATGTTTTTGTGTTTTTTTACCAAAGATCCATTTACAAAGAATATTTTATGCTACCCCAAACTACAGGCCTGTAAAGTCCAAAGTCACCATTCAGAAGTGCTCTAGATGATGCTTGTTTGGGTTACTGTGACTTTGTGGACCTCCAGGGTCTCCTTTCAATAGATGAGCTAGGTAAGAAGGAAGGAGATTTAGGTGCATCTGTGTCACTGCCAACATCAAGAAATTATTATCGTCAGTCAGGTTCCTGCAAATCAAGAATCTGACTGTCAAAATGAGATTCAAGAAACAAATGCATTGTAGTGGGGTTTTGATTTGTTTTTTTGGATATGATATTTCATTCCCTCTCCTACACAGTCCATCCCAAGACAGGGATTTCTCACAGATATATCAAACATTTCCAGAGAGCTGATTTTTATTCCTTTAGCATGTCAGGAGCACTCAATCTGCTTCTCCCCATACAGCAATTTATTCTACTTCCCACTTCTCTTGATTCAGTTTGTGGATGTGGTGCTAGCAAATGCCTTGCCAATAATGAAAATGCTCCCTAAAGAAGGCAACTTTGATCCTAATCCTGGTGGTCCACATGTGAAAACTGGCCATTAGAAGGGAACTGGAAGCAATAGGCACTAAACTATTGTTCTCATGAGTCATCACAGAATACTTCTGAGCTGGAATTTCTGTTTCCAATCAGGTTTTCAGCTGGATGTTTGGAGTCTGATTTTTTCCTAAGGAATAATAATTTAAAAAAAATAAGGAAAAGAACCTCTCTTTCCCCTCTCCCTCATTTCTTTTTAGACTTCACTTTAATCAATCCCCTGGTGCATAGCACATTTCCTTTAGCTAACATGCAATCTCAGAAGAAATAGCATTTTGTATTTTTGAGGAAAGATTGCTGCTGTGAAAAGAGAGTGTGTCTGGGTTTTATAGGCATTGAGGCTGCCAAAGGAAAAAGTAGTCTTGTAGAGGACACTGCAAACATATTAAAACTAGATATTAATTCTTAATGTAACTGTGCATCCTGCATTCTATCAAGAGCAGACTAAGTACTACAGTATTGGAAAGCAAAGTGCAATTTGTTCATTTACCCTAAAAATCAGGTAAATCATCCCTGGAATTGTAATTGAGAACTACTCAGAAGTCTGTATAATGCTTTTTACATGAGCAAAATCTGGCTTGCAGTGCTTTGAGGAGAGCTGGTTTGGATGGTGCAGGAAGCTGCAGGAAACTCAGGTGATGGGTAGGAAGTTTGCTGCAGTTAAAACAACCCCTTTTTCTTGCACAGTTGACAAACGGGTAGGAAGGTCACGAGCTGGGTTTGAATGTGATTATTAGCACCAAGTGTGCAGGAACACACTTGGGAAATGTGGCTCCCTTTGAAGGCAGCCATTCAGCTGCCCTGGTGCTGTGCTGTGTCACTGTCACTGCTCCTGTCCCAGCCCTGAGTCAGGAAGCAGAACATCAGAATATCAGCACTGCTGCTGCCTTCTGTGGGCACTGAGCCCCTGCCTGCAGAGAGAGCTGGCACTTGTGGAGCTGTCCAAGGAGCCTGAAGGCTTTGGAATTGTAGCGAGTAATTGATCCACTGCCTCCAACACATCCTCTTTGAGTGCCACAGAGGAATCCTGGCTCTGCCTCAGCAGAGTACATGCAAGGAAATAGACTGCATGAAGGGAATATGCACTTGCCTCACAGTTTTGGAAAGATTTGCTAATTAGTTCTCATAATGCTCCTAAAATATATGCTTCCAACATTACTAAGAGGTAAAATGAGGCATGAGGCTCTTAGAGATATCCACTGTGTCCCTGGGCAAATCAGGAGAAAGTTTGTAGCACTGAAATTAGCATTAAAAGCAAAGAGCAGTTCTATCGACTAACTTTCCAAAGGAATCCTTCTATCTACCTGGTAAAAGGCACAACCCAGAATCACTCCAAAGGGACCAGAGATCTTATCTGGGTGTAGATAAGAGGGTAAGGAAAGGAAAAAGGCACGAGGCAGTCACTGGGCCTCTACCCTTTAGGAAATGAGGAATATGTTAATAGTCAAAGGATTTTAATAAATAGACAAAAGTAGAAACTTCAATTAAGTGTGGCTTTTTTTAAGTTTTGGACCATGAACTTTCAGAAGGCTGTAAGTAAGGCAATCTTGTGACCTAAATAATTGCCAGGCTTCCTTTTCTCTGGGGAAAATAATGAAATAGATTAGCTCAGACTCATTTCATAAAGAATTAATGGTGGAAAATGTAATTAATGCCACTCAATATATGTTTGCAAAAACAAATATTGTCAAATGTAATGTTATTTTTTTACAGGATTGCAAGCTGGTTTGGTCAAATTCTGTATGGCTTTTGCCTTTCTTCAGTGTGACATTTTGATTACTGCAAGTAAACCCACTCCAAATAAATGAATGATTCCAAAAGAATATTGAAAAATTAATATATGGTGCCAGTTGAATGGATTAAAAATTGCCCATCTAGTAGGGAGCTATTAAACTGGAAGGCTGGCTGGTGGATTTGGTGCTTCATTAAAGTCTCAGCTCTTTTTCCTGACTCTGCCACTGTCTTGCCCTGGTCTAGTTGACAAGGTGGAGATTAGTCAAAGGTAGGCCTCAATGATCTCAGAGTTCTTTTCCAACCTAAGTTATTCTGTGATTCTGTGAACCACAGGGATGTCAGTCAACTTCAGTGCTTTATGGTTTGCAAAATATCAATGGGAAAACAACCCCTCTGTTAAAACACTTCAAAACTGTTCAAAACAGCAATACATTATTATCTGTGACATTTAACAACAGACTCCTGAACTGTCCAGTTCTTGATTTCTTGTGTGGGGTTGTTCTGAGCTGTTGGTTTTTTGGGGTTTTTGTTTTTCTTTTTAATCAGTTGCATAGTGGAAAAGCTGATTACTTGGATAGCTTGCAACTATCCCAGAGGTGTGACTACTAAGTAGATACACAGCCAGGAAGACCCTGATCCACATCTCTCTGTGGCAATTTGCTACTCAATAATTTGGGCCCAACTGCAGAGAAATAATTTAAAGCCACGTGTAAGGCCACAAATCATACCTGAAGAATGGATGGATGCTTCTGTGCTAAGGAGCAGGAGCTCTAACAGAGACTTACTGCTCACAGGGATGACACACCTGAGGAACACACACTTTGTTGGTCACAGGCTTACCCAAACCATGGCACTCCTGCTAGGGATTCCTTGTTAATTCACCCAAGGAGTTGGTTTAACAAGCAATTGGAGCACAAACTTCATATTGAAGGGATAGAAAATTCTACCTGCTAGGCAGTCAGCTGCTTGCACAAAGGGATGAGGATTTCAGCAGATTCTTCCTAGGCTGTACTAAATAAAGTCAGAGTAATTTTCTGGAAGTTATCATCTACTTCAGCCACAGCTTTTAGGCTTAAAGTGTGAATTAATTCCGGGAACTCCTCTAGACTGCATGAGTTTGGAGGTCAGGAAGAGTGATCTCAGTGGTGCCTTCTGGCTTTATAATCAACAAATTGACTCAATTAGTGATGTGATTTACTTTATTTTTCCATTTAATTCCAACCCTACCTTTCCCTTAATATATCTCCTTTCTGTTCACTTAGTTATTTTTGTTGCAGCAAAGTTCCTCCTTTGCAGGATGAAAAAAGAACTCCCTGCTTAATTTAAGGAGAGCTTTTGTCTGCTATTACTGGGACCAAGGTTTGGTCTCACGTGAGTTGTAAGACCCCAAGAAGGTTTTGATGCTGCAATACTCTGAGCGGAACCTGAGCTCATTTTCAGCTCTCTGTGGGCCGCACTTTGCGCTGCCGGGGGAGGAGCGCTGCTGCCACCCGCGCTGCCCCAGGGGCGCTCCGAGCCCGAAGCTGCGCCCGGCAAAGTCTGATCCTTCTGAAACGGGCCCTGGGACACTCGGGCCGGCGCCTCGGGGCTCTTGTGCATGCAGCACAGCAACACCCCCTTTATTTTTATCGTTAAATATCCTATTTGTGATGTTAATTGTGCCCTCTAAGGAAGAACCTCAGGCAGCGGATGGCCAGGAGCTGCGTGAGGCCAGCCCCAGACCAAGGGCCGGCACACAGCCTGGCTGGCATGGAGTGAGAACCAAACCCATGCTCTGAGCCCAAAGCTGCTGGGAGTGCTGGGGGCTCAGGCCACACTCCATGGGCTGGGGAGACTGCGAAACTCATGGCTTTAATTCTCATGCCCGACTTGTACTGATATAGAAGCTCTGAAATTAGGCAGGTTTTTTACCCTCAACCACCCATTTTGCTGCTCAAACATTAAAAAATCAACGTGGTGACTCTTTGGCGTGGAGCAAAGCCTCCCTATTGGCGCTGCCAGCTAAAAGTCAGCCCCTCGGAGCTGCACCATGTGTCCTGCAACACATTTCTGTCATTTTGGCAGGCTGAACCCGCAACGCTGCCCGTGTGTGCGGGGCCAGGCAGCGCCGGCACTGCCAGAGCCGCGGCGTGCGGGGGCTCCGGCGGTCCCGGGGCTGTGTGCGGGGCTCTTTCAGTGTCTACAGGCTCCGGTTCTGTTCCGCTCCCGGGGCTGTGTGCGGCTACCGGTTCGTTCCGTGTCCGGGGCCTTGTCCGGGCCGCGGTTCGTTCCGGCGCCGGGGCTGTGTCCGGGTCGGTTCCGGTGCCGAGGCCGTGTCCGGGCCTCGCTGGCCCCGGTGCCGGTGCGGCGTGGGTCTGGCCCCGGTGCCGGTGCGGTAGGGCTGCTGGTCCCCGTGCCGGTGCGGTGGGGCTGCTGGTCCCGGTGCCGGTGCGGTGGGGCTGCTGCTGGCCGTGCCGTGCCGCGGTGCGGGGCAGTGACCGCGCCGTGACCCGGCCCCGGCGCGCTGCCCACGCTGCGCTGCCGCCGCGCCGCCCGCAGGTGGCGCTGCAGACCGAGCGCCCGGCCCGACGGGGACAGCGCGGGGACAGCGGGCGCTGGGACACCAACACCGAGACAGAAATGTTTCCTTTGCCTCGCTTTCCTTGCGGCCCAAACCGCGCACTGAGCCGCTGCTGGCACCCCGCACGCTCCCCACCCATTTGGTGGGTTTTTATCAGAGCACCCGGCTAAATATTCCTGAGTCTGTCCTTTACAGTGAAGTGAAGGCTCTGCTTGTAGTCCTGATTTTTTATTAGTTTTCCTTTTCTTTTTTTAAATTTATTTTTCTTTCTAGCATCCTTATTTTTGAAGATAATTCCCGTCTAATTTTGTATGAAATTACTAATGCATCGTTCAGGCGTTAATACTTATTTCCCAGAATTGCAGAATGATTTAGGCTGGAAAATACCTCTAAGATCATCGAGCCCAACCTTTGACTGATCACCATCTTGCCAATTAGACCATGGCACTGAGTGTCACATCCAGTCGTTTCTTGAACAGTTCCCACTGAGTAAAAGCTCCAGGGATAACAAAAAGCTAAACTTTAGTTTATATTGCTGCTGCTTGTTGAATGGCAGCTGTTACATCGCCCTTGTGGTCCTAACTGACAGCAGAATAAACCTCAGCATCTTAATTTTATGTTCAAAATAAAATCTCAACATTGTGCTAATAACTAAATATTTTATTGTCATATTAGTAAAACTCTTTTGTGTAGAGTTTTAAAAAAATTATTTTAAAGCTTGAGTCATGCAGTGCTTGTTCAAGCAAAATTATAATACTCTTGTTTGTTAGAATTGTGTTCAAGCACAAACAACTGCATGTTAATTGTTAGGGTTTTTTTTCTTCTTCTTTTTATCCTTTTTATCAATTTGCCTCTAGTTCATAAATATACATAGCTTCTCCTGGTAGCCATTTGGAAAACAGAAGTGATATTGGTAGATAAAAGAAATATTTGTTTATCTGAGTTCAAGATAAATAATGAAAACTTTTTTCAGAGAATTTATACGTGCAGACAAGGACAGAAAAAAATTCTTCATAATTACATATCTCATTTACCTAAAGGGTGTGATTGTATGTGCAAATTAAACTTGCACGCACATGCTAAATTAGGTATTTGTGAGTGCAGTTACTTAATTTGTATGTACAAATTAAGTTAGCCCAATTAATCACTATGATAGTCCAATTTTACACAATTGTGAATCCACTGATGACAGCTGAGTTGTTTTGCCACAAATGCTGAAGCAATGTCACAGGGAGATGGGTCCAACTTGTGCACAAGTGCAGCACGTGCTCTTGCGAAAATACGCTGAAAAATGCATTTTATAATGTGTCAGTTATCATCACTTCTAGATATGCTGTTTATGAAAACCAGTTATAGCTATACAATATTTGATCAGTTGCTGTGAAGACCCTGACATCAGAGCCATGCTTCTCACATCTGGCCCTTTTGTTTGTGCTAATTGCGATGACGATCATGGATTCAACCTGTCTTAAATCTCAGATGTATGAAGTGGGCAGATTAAGGACATTTGTTCATAATTAGGATTCCTAAATGGATATCTGCAAAATGCTTCTTGGAATATTTATGGTCTTACTCCAGCAGGGCTTCTCGTTGTGCAGACACTCTCTGTGTGATGACTGCTGCATTTCTTGTGCCAGTGTAGTCCAGTCCTTTCAGACCCAGCCCAACCTGTGTATTCTCCATGCAAAAGCAAAGGTGGAAGCAATTAGAAAGCAGCTCTAGAAAAGCTGAAGTTTATCACATGGAATGTTTTTTCTCCTTTGGGACATGTTCTTTGTAAACCCACTGGTGCCCCAGTAGCCCTAACAACTGTCCTGACACATCCTTGCCTTCCCTGGGCATTGGGGCTGGAGCACCTCTTGCCTCAGTGCTCAGGCAGCCCAACACATGGTCAGGGCTTTAAGGCAGCTATTACCCATGTAAGCATTTAGGCTAATTCCTGCCATTGGATTTTTACCCCCACCTGTTTTGTTTACCATATGTCACCAAAACCCAGAACTCCTTTACTTGTAATATCTCTGATAACAAGAAGTACCTGCTAATGCCTCCAGTGCTTATTGGTACAGATCCCTTGTCCCACAGGAGCTGGTGTGACTGGGGACATGTGACTTCTACCACAGATGACACAGCTCTGTTCTGATGTGTCTTTTTTTTTGCTGGTATAATTTTCTGACATTCCTGGAGCCAGGAAAAGTGCATGGGGAGTGTTGGCATGGGGTCAGATGAAACCTGGTGTGTTGTTACTTGAGTGTCTTCATGTCCCGGGTGGGCTCAGCTTTCCTACCTGGTGCTTCGTGCTGGCTGATGAGCACAGAAGGCCGTGCTCTCGATGTCTCTGGCTGGTTTGTTCCTGTCCTTGGTGAGCAGGCAGAGCTGTAAACCCATCTCTGTGAGGGACTGGACTCTCATCACCCCAAAATGTGCAGGATGCCCCCTTTGCTGGGAGCCTGTGCCCTGCTGTGGTGGGGAGAGGACACTGCGGGCAGCAGACCATGCCCACCGTGCCCTCCTGGGCTGGAGTTAACTGAGCAGCTTGCTCCCTTGGAGAGAAATGAGAGAGGAAAAAGGCAGGCAGGATTGCAGAATATGTGTGACATGTATAGTGTGTGCGAATTTTTTTTTTTTTTAACAGAACTGTTTATGACCTGGTTTTGTTAATTTTAGTTATCCTGGCTGAAAAATGTGTTGCTATATTATGTGACTTTGTTTCTTCAAGAGGACCAGTGAGGGAATGGGACAGGAATGGAAAGTTTCAGTTAAAGCAGGAAGAAGAAATATTTCTTCCAAAAAATATGATTTTTAGTATGTCAACATTTAAATGTGAATTGTTCTGATCAAATATTTACTGCTATTGGGAGCTGTGTAGAACATTAATCTTAATTTGTTTTTCTTTCTCTCCAAAGCAATGACTCCAACATAGCTAGGAGATCTGTGTCTTTAAAAATAAATAATGTAGCAGAACGACATATTCTTTGGTATAGAAATGCTAGCCTGTGGCATCTTCTGCAACTACAAAGCAGTCTCGAGCAAACTTTCTTCCCTTTTTATTAATAATTCCCTAAATCAATGAAGAATCTTGAAAAGTTCCTCTTCACTTTGCTCCTGCACTCCTCATAGCTGCGGCTCTTGCTCATGCTGGCTCACTCCCCACCACCTCTCATTCATTTGGATAAATCTGCATGTGGAATTTTGGGAGCACGGGCTGCAATCCGCTAACTGTATGTGCAAATACAAAGCCCGTTTTCTCTTTTATTTTTTTGGTCAGCCTAGGGTTTTGGGTTTTTTTTTTTCCTGAAGGTGGCAGTGAAAGAAAAAAAATAACTCCCTTTGAAGATTTAAGAATTTTATTACAAAACAGACGGACAAGTACTGTATTTTACCCATTTCCCCTTGTGCCCATGAGCACTGACAATGAAAACTACAGCTCCTATAAAGTGCTGATCAAATTGCAAAAGGTGGCCTTTCCCAGCAGCCTGGCACACTCTAGCATTATCCCAGCTTATAAATAAACGGATGGGCTGAGCCACTTTGGCTTTTTTTTTTTTTTTTTTTTTCTTCCCTCTCTTAGTCCTTAGCAAGATAATTGAGGATCATAATGGTGGGAAAGGACTGCAGTCATCATTCGCTGCCTGTCAGGTATCAGTACTCATCTTCGTGTCATCCGTCACCATTGAACCACTCTGTCATCTTTCCCCAGCCTTCAGCGCCGCTCCTTCTCATCGTGTTCATTATCTCCGGCTCCGACCCAGCCCCCTCCCCCAGCCCCTGTAAATGCATCTTTGTGCGACTCTCAGTCTTCTGATTATGAATCGATGATCATGTGGTGTAAGAGAGATAGATGGCTTTTAGTTCCATCTTGTCTTCTCTAATTGTAAAATATTAGTTACATTAGACTGTGTCTTTTGATTAATGGAACTTATTTGGAGTGGCCTCTCCCAGCCCTCCCCCTTCCAAAGTCCTCCACTGACTTTTGAGAATTGAGTGATTTCACTTAAAGCAGACAAATAGGCCCTTCAGCAAGGAGATAGCTGAGCTCTAATATTGTGGGCAAAGCAAGCTCACGGAGCCAGAGTTGTGTGTGTGTGTGTGTATGTGTGTGTGTTTTTAAAGAAAGGCTTCAACTCTGCCTAGACAAACACAGACCATTTATTAACGTGCGTACAGCCGTGCTATTTTGCAAATCCAGCAATTCTTATAAAGCTGCAAAACAGGACATAAGGCTGAATGCCTTCTGAATTAAATTAATCTTAGATAGGAATTAAGAGCATCCTCGCTTTCACTTTGGATGAAACAGGTCAGTCCAGAACTTTGATGTATTAATGCTAGCATAAAGTGTTATCTTAATACTCTCTTTCATACTTACAGGACATATCATCAGCCAAATGTCTCTTCCTTGTACATCTGACACTGCGAGACATTCGTCCTTTAATACAAAATTTATCTTATTTGGCACTATTTACCTAAACATGGTCTGTTGATAAAGTCCTTGCTGTACAAATGGAAAGGCAGTTGACTAAATCCCTTATTATAAATAATCACTGTCTATCTTTCAGTGTAAATTCAAGGACATGTTCACTTTCAAGCTATCAGTTCAATTAGAAAAGGTCTATTCACTGTCGATGTCTATATCTCATGGAAATAGGAAAGCACAGTTAATAAACAAATCAAACTATTTTAAAAAATAGCACAGTGGATTATGAATTCTAGAGCCCATGCTGATGGTGACACTGTCAGGACACATGCTATACAAAAATATATACAAACAGTGTTATCTAAATTTTTTATGCTACCTTCAGGATTTAAATCTGACCTTTGTGCCTTCCCTCTCCAAATCTTTGACATTATTTCAGAAGAAAATGCCTATACTGTACCATATATTAAAATTCAAAGAATAAGTTTGCACACATATAAAATGCTAGTTAAGCCTTTTTCAATTTACTTCTTTCTGTTAAGAATGGGAAAACTGGTTTGAGGTTGTGAACAATTGTGTATACAGTAAGGGCTTGGGATTGACACCTGCCCCAGAGCTGAGGAGCAAAGGCCGGTCCTGATATTCCTGATTTTTCTGTAATGGCTGGGGCAGTTTCTATATCTGAAAGGCTTTCACTGTGGTAGCCATGTGATTATAGAAAAATCTCTGTTCTTTCTCTAAGAAAGGAACTCTCTAGCCTTTCAGGTTACAGAAAATGCTTGAAAGTAGGAATCCACAAAGCTGGAAAAAGTCCAGAAACCCACAACCCCCTTCTGCCAAGATTTCTAAAATATATAAATTTTTTTTTTTATATTGCACTATATTAATCGCATCCTATGGAATTTAAAGGAGCTTATCCAGTGGCCTGGATCTTGATACCTGGAGGCTCAGATGAAAAGGCTCTGTATGCAAGATCAGCACTGCTCTCCTGCATCCATGTGCTTGTCTGAGATCAGAATTTGGCTCCTGATGGGTATTTCCACACAGTATTTACCACCCTAGAAGGAGTGATTATATTTAATGGCAGAATTTCAGTTGACTTCTCAATATGTATTGAGTTGACCTTTAAGTTAAACCACAGATTAATTTTTTTTAGTTGTCTCTTTAAGTACATTTATAGACCTCTCTGTTCTGATTAGCATAATGGTAGACAGAGGAAAGTTACCTGCCTCAGATTATTTGTTGAAATCAGAGAAATTGCATCCTTTTCTCCAGAAGGCAAAATATTTTGGCCCCCTCTAACCACCGTATGCATTAGTTTTGTTGCGAAATGGTTTTGGTTTATACACAGAGAAGCCCAAGTGGGTATCAGTTTGCTTGAAAGCCCAGAGCCTGCCATTGATTTCACATAAGTAAATCTTCTCCCTGGAAGTCGGTGGGAGTCAATGAAGCTTCCCTGGGATTGAGTGGCTCTCCTGCAGGCTTTGGTGTGCTGGGTGCTGCTGGCAGGGATGTTTGCCTCTTTGCTACCTGACGTGCTGAAAAAGTTCTTCAGAGATATGTAGGGGGCTCCTTGATTCTAAATCATTGAAAAAATACCCAGACACCCTAAATGAACACAGTTTCTCACTGCCCATAGAAATTTGGACTTCTCCAATTTTGTTTAAAATTAAATCCTCAGTAGCATCTGTTGTTCTGCATACTGACTGCCACAGGAGCTGTTGGAAGGAGATTTTGGTTTTTCCTTTGACATCTAAGGGTTTTGCTGCACGTTCATCTTGTGCCACCCTTTCCTGGGTGGCAGCTCGTGGCTTTAGGGATGTGGGTGACAGCAGCCTCAGCTCTGGGTGTTGATTGTTTGCCTGTGTGTAACCAGCTGGCTCCCTGTGCCCCCAGTGATGGTAAAATTCCCATCCTCCCAATTAGCAGCCAGTTGTGAGCCCCACCCTGCCTGCAGGAGAGTTCAGGATGGCTGCAGGTCCCTGCTCAGGGGCTGGGCTGCTGGACCCTCACCTGCACCCTCACCACGTAGAAGTAAATGCAAAAATAAATGCAAAAAGCAGTGCAGAGTCACAATGAGACAATGGAATGTGCCAGCTTTTACCCCCAGGCAAATTTTCATGTCTCTTTCAGGAATCTCTGTAAGTACGGGCCAAGCTCCAAGGCCCCAGCTCAGGGACAAGTTGGGCTCCTGCATTGTGTGAGCTCCTGTGAATTCCTACCCAAGTCTGTGGGATGACTTACAGGCTTTGTAGTGTGCATAACCTTCAGCAATTTGCTGAATCAGGGCCTAAATACTGAAATATTCTTCAATAGTTCTGGCTCCACTATGAAACTCTAGAAGGCACATTTCCCTCTCAGTGTCTCTCCATAAGACCCATCAATGATAAAGGAGTTACATTAGGCACATCTAAAGTTAATTATACAGTTACTTCCCTCTTGGCTTGTTTGTCAAAAAGAATACGATAAAAAAACTCCTCAGTCTTCTAATATCTATTTTTATTTGTATTTTGATTTGCCATCTAGGCAAAAGAGTAAAGACCACACTGAGAAGACCTTTGGTAGGTGGGTCTGGATGTTTGGTAGCTGAGAGCCAGCGTGGGAAATGTTGTGTTAAGAAAATTTGCAGAAAAAATTCTATGGAAACCAAAGCAAAAGAAATATTTCGGGCAGGCTCTTCCTTTTAAAAATTAAGTGGGTGGCTTTAAGGGATGCTGATTTATTTTGGAGTATGGGTTTAGAGACATGCTTCAATTGGAAAAAACAAATTCTAATGTTCACTAAAAACTCAGGAATTTATAATGCAGAGAAGAGAATGAAACAGTAGATCCAGAAATTTTGCAATTCACTGCATATTAAAAAAGAAATATTTTTAGTGTTTGTTTGGCTGATTTTTTTAAACATGATTTCACATTTAAATATGGTGAGACAAAATCCTCTATCCCAAACACAGGTCTCTGAATATCTTTATTTTGGTATGTGAGCATATTGCCAGGGGATGCCAGGTTTGCCTAGGGATCCAGTAGCTTTGACATACTCTAGTTTACAGTACCTGGAGTGTGCTCAGTTGCTAATGCATTTTGCATGCAAGATCACTGTGCTTCAGCATGACAGCCAGGAAAAATGTCACTTTCTTTTTAATTGCAGCGGGACTTAATTTGGGGGAGAAAAAAAATATAAAAAATTTAAATTGCATTCTTTGTTAGAGAATTGTTCTACAAGAGTCCAGTCAAAAAGCTTCTGGTACTTAATAAAGTCCAATTCTTCCCTGAGCATTCCCGTGAGCTCCCATGGAAGCCAGCAGGAGTTGCACATGGGTACCGAGGGCAGCATTTTGCCCTTAGGACTGAATTTCCCAACTGACTATTCTTTTAGACTGTCTTTTGATTAACAATCTGTTTGCAGCAGGCTAGGGCCAGGGAGGCAGTGTATACCCCACTGTTCAAATCTGTGGCAAAATATTCTACAGAGAGCTACTTAATAAATATCAACTTGCTCCAATAGTCTTTGAGAAATACCTCAACAGATAGCAATCAATCGAGGGCTGAGTTGGGAAAAAAAAATACAAAAGGACATCAAAGAGGTTCTCATTCCCAGTCTATTGCTCTATTTAAGGGTCCTATAATTCGGTGAGGTTGTGTGCTAAATAATTTGTAAGCCTTCAGAACATCCAGGTTATTGTTTGTGGACAGATGGTGCATCACATTTTATTGCTTATTCCTTCTGTGGTTTCTCATATGCAGGACTGATGTGCACTCTGAAGTCTTTGTTTCCTTGCTAAAATCTCTAATCTAAAACAGGCAATCAAGCACACAGACAGTGCTTCAGAAAGCATAATCATACTTTTAAAGGGGGAAAAAAACATTTCAGCTGCAGTTAGGAAGCAGATGTGTTCCCTGAAAATGTAAAAGGTTATCAGAAGTATTAAAATAGGGAAATAGACACGGAATTCGGGAGCGCTGGGGAGAGCGTGTATTTTCTCCCAGTACTGCAGGGTAGGTGTGCCTTTTCCTAGGCTACCTGCTTTGTATCTGCCTCTCTGTGGAGCTGGTGTAGCAAAAGCCTTCAGAGACCGGCTTTTGCTTCCACCTTTCCCCTGAGATTGGCAGTCTTTGTCTTTTACAGGCAAGGAGCAGCCGTGCTGTGATCCTGGAACCGCTGCTGCCCCGAAGAGTTAAATCATGTTGATATACAGGAAGGAAATGGAATAGACTAACTCTACTCTTTTCTTCCTACGGATTTTTCTTTTTATTCTGAAGATAGAATTACTGTTTGTAAGCATCTGAAAGTCATTAGTGGCTCTGCAGTCTGTCAGGTGCCGACGCAAAAAACTGCTGAAACTGAACGGGTTCCTGTGCGGAGTGCTGGGAATTTGTCATGTGCTGATGAGCAGTTATAATAATATATGAGCAAATCACAAGCATTCTGCAAATTAATCAAATTTTTTTTCCCCTTCTCCCTTGTCTCTGGGAGAGTGGCTTTGCCGGCAGACGTAGGTGAAGCAGTTTTACTCACAGATGGTAGCTCTGGCATCAGATGGAATTTATATAACAGTAATTCTGATTTCCTGCCAAAGTAGCACTGAAAACACCAGGGAGATTGTACAAGACAAGTCATGTGGTTTTGCTGAGGTTGTTGTGGGAAGTTTAAGGGGGGAAATCTCAAATTTTCCTCTTTGCATTTATTGTTTTAGCCTGAAGGGCCAGAAATCGTACACCATTCTGCCATCGGCGAAATCCAACACATCTTTTTTTATGAATTGCGCTGAAAGAGTGCTTCCCAGCTGTTGGAACTGCTGGCGGGGAGGGAGCCACATGACTCCTCATCCTTTCCCTTTCCATACAAGGATTAAAGAGGGGAGGGTTCAAAAGGTTGCTGTGCTACATGTTGGAGTGAAGCAGGGTCTCCCTTCCCAGGAAGCGATGCCATGTTCACTTAGGTTATACTCCCTCTGGCATAACAAAACACCAGGGGGGTGTTCAGGGCTTCAGGAAACATACTGCCAGTGGGTCTCCCTCCTCATTAAAATGGGAGGGTTTTCAATGAGGTTAGTTGGGTAGATTAAGGCTATTAGTTGTGTCTCTGATGACGTTTCCAGTTTGATCAGTGGAAAACAGAGACGTGGGGTTTTTTTACCCGTTAAGGTAAGTGCTTGGTGCACTTGTTATTTGGCTTTTGCACAGATGAAACGTGCACTGATCTGATGGCAGATCCTATCCTGACTCAGAGCAGCACAGATCTGTTCAAGCCACGGGCTGGCAGCAAGGATGAGAGAGCAGAATAAGGCCCGGTGGCTTCTGAATTGGATCACGTTTTTAAAAACAAAAGCAGCCTTCCCTGGAAAAATATGACGGTGTTTTTATAATAGCCACATATTGAGTAATGCATGGAGCATCGCAGGACTGCTGTGACACTAAAAGAAAAAAATAGAGGCAAGCAGAATGGGAGAACTTTCAGGGGCTGTTTTTAATAAAGAGGTGAATTCTTTCTGCAGTAGGAAAAATGATAAAAAGATGGCGTATCAGCTACATTATGCAACAAAGTAATGCTGCTGTGTTTTTATAATGTAAGGCACTGCCCATTTGTTTTGGTTTACGTGACTGCAGTGAAATAAGTGGATTAGACTGAAACTTTAGCATGCTTCATTGCAGCTGGTTGCAGACATCTGTCATTCCTCAGCCATACATTCTGGATCATGCCAAGAAGAAAAAGCAAAGTCTGACACCTTTCATTTTACAGAGCCTTTTATAGAAAAGAAAAGGAGAAGGGGAGAAAGCATTTCCTTTGTGACTTGATAAAAAAGACACTTTTTTCTGTGACAACACCAACAGCACTTTCCAGAGGGAGAGGTCCTGCAAAGTTAATGCTCAATTTACTCTATTCAGCCCTTTAATTTTTACTGTTTGATCTCCTGGTTTGTTGAATGGGATATAATAAAAATATGTTGGTTTATTTTTTTACGGAAACATTAGCTATATGTACACCTACATCAGAAATGTGCCTGGTGAAAGCTGGGTTGCTGTGAGTTCCCACTCAGGCTGTGCTCGTGGTAATTCTGTGCTGTGATGGCACATAATGCAGAAGCATTGCCAATAATGAGTGGTTCTGAGAACTCCACTCACCAAATCCCATAAACAGATAATAGTGATGTTTTAGCAGAATGATTAGTGGGGTTGTGAGCTACTCCTGGATAATTTGAAATATTAGCTATTAGTGAACTAGATATTTATTTACTTAATGTGTTTTGTTCTTCAGCCTCTCTACTAACACGATGCTGGAGTTAGAGAATTGTGAGGTACGTGACAAGTGATAATGTGACAAAATACCTTCTAAATTACCCCAGTTATGTGAAAAAGCAACAACAAAAATGAAAGGAGAACGTGGTTAGTCTAAGTGACATCATACATACAGAAAACAGATATTCTAGCTCAGGGTCTCACTTCAGCTAATGTTATAGCACGTGGATAATTCCATCCCTTCCCACCCAGGTGATTTATGGACCGTGGGACTGGTGGGGAGGCCGGGTATCCTTACAGGGCTGTGCACAGAGGGGGCAGGTCTTTGTATGGCTCAGGCTGTGTCACTGTCTAGTTTGACACCAGCTGAGGATGTGACACATCTAAATGTTGGCAGGAAAGATTTAGAAAGCTGAGCACGGGATTTTTTAAGATTCCATTCTGCCAAATAAAATAAATAAACGCAAGACAGTTGCCCAGAGTGAGAGAGAAAATTCTATTGCTTTTATGAATTGCTAGGCAGAATAAAGGATATTTGGTAGCAAAATCACTAACAAGGTCTTTCCTATTAGCTTCTGAATTGAATGTTCTCTTTACTAAAATCCCAGTGCCACCAGTATAGCATTTATTCTGGGAAATCATAGGTACATTAAATTCAAATACAGCTTCATTCAAGAAGTGGTAAATGCTCCCTGAAATAATAAATATTTACTGAGACAATTAAAAAATATGACAGAACATTAGCGAGAAAACTTGTGAATGACCTAGTAGGAAAACTGAGATATTTTGCTCAAGGGGGTTAGAATGGGAATATAATGTTATTGAAGTGATTAAAACAAGTAAAGGAGTGAATAGACATAGCAATTAATTGAAATATGTAAGTAAAGGCAAAGGTGGGACTCTGAGCATGTAATTTTGATGATCAGAAGAACTTGGGGTTAGTTAATATTAAAGAGAAGTCTGCCACTTGCCTTCAAAATGTGTTTCCTTAGTTGCAGCCTCCCCAAAGCATGAGAGAAAGGGAAGGCTGTGAGGACTGTACCCTGCTCACTCCCTGGGCTTGGGTACCTCTCCCCCCTCATGTGGACGGGCCCAGGCTGCAGAGATGAAGGGACACATCATTTTGGGAGATCAGGGATTGGTACCAGACAGGAGGAAATGTCTGGAAATGAAAGCTTGGCCAGAAAACAAGCTGCTGTGAGTTTAGGATTATGATTTCTGTAACCATTGCCATTATGACTTCAGTCAGAGTTTGCCTGCTTTTTACAACAGGTATCTAGTGCCCTTGATAAGAACTCTGTCCTCTACTTATGTGTATAAACCAAAGTAAATAAATATGTAAAATTAAATGTAATTAAATTTCCCAAAGCATGGGACAATGATAGTCTGGCATTTCAAGCTCAATCAATGACAGCATTCCCACTAACCTCGTTTGGAGCCCGCTGAGGCTCCGGGCTCGTAACTCATGTTTGTCATGTCAGAACCTGAACTGATGCCATTGTGCACAGGGCACCATGTGTGCACCCACCAGCCGTGGTCTGACACACACAGATCCTGAGAAAGCACAGTCTTCTGCCTTTAGCTCAGAATTTTAGCTTTACAGGGTTCCCATAAAGTTTAATATTTGTTTAGGAAGACCTTTTCAGCTATTCTGCTGAGGCTATTCCTTTCTTGCAAGAAGAGATCCATTTCCCTTCTAAATCAAAAGTTCCTGTGTGAATAACTTCTTCTGAAAAGGAAACCAATTCTGTGCTGAGTAGCTGGAGCTGAGTAATTCTGTTGTTTTACCAACTCTGCAAGAAATGGGAAATGTTTGTTTTCCCAGGACTTGCAAGTCTCTGTTACACCATCAGTGATTTCACTGGCCATTTCCTAATTCCCTTGTATTTAGTGCACTACAGATGGCTAACAATTTCCTCACTCTACCTCCAAATAATTACAATTTTCATGTTTCACATACCAAGGGCAAAAAATATTACGTTAATGATATTTTCCATAGTTTTGTGAGTGAATCATTCAGTAAGGTAAAACCATATTGATGAAGGACATCAGTAGAATTTATCAGGAGTGCCCAGGTGGCTGTTAACCTCTGTGTCAGACCAACCTGCACTTGGCTGTGTTACATTGCAGGGATGATTTGTTGGTGGTTTTTACTTCTTTTGCTTTTAAAGGAAACTTCAGTGTGTGATAATTAGTGACTGTAGCCTTTTGAGACAGGAATTGAATAATTACTGTAAGAACAGTTTTTATTTTAGGGGGAATGTGTGAAATTAACATAATATTTTAATAATATGTGTTAAAGGCAAAGTGTAGCACCAACTTTTGCTTTTCTGTGTCATCATTAAACATTTTAGTGCACTCATCAGCCTCTGAAATACTTATTTGGAAACACCAAGTGCTGTGTAAGGCACTAACTCAGGAAGAGGCTCCACCTTTGATTAATTTTAGAAAAGCCATCTAGGTATCTGAGGGTTTAATTCACTCCAACGATTGAAGTTTTTTTGTTCAAGTAAAAATCTTTGATAAAATCAGTTACAGATTAGGTCTTTTTATTTTCCAGCTCTTCTGCAGCCAGTGATAGTTCAGTGAATTGCCACCCATGCTGTTGCAAGTGCCCAAACACTGAGTGTCCATCTCTGCAGGGCACCAGGACTGCAGTGTCATGTGGTGGCTTTGGGGTGCGTGCTGACCTTGCCATGTTTTTCTTTTTTCCAGACATCCTTATATTTATGTAGGATCAGGCTGGTGGCTGTGTTTTGTCATGTGCTAAGTCTTCACCCCAAAGTTATCCCCCCCTAATTAAGATCTTTCCAGTAACTCACAGTAAGAGAAAGGCTCTTCCAGGTGGCAGCACCTGAGCTGCTCCGAAGAGCAATATCAGTGAGGAGGGATTTAAGTAAAGACACTGGGCCATGAACAATTCATCTGATGACCTCTAAGGACTCAGCAGGACTGAGTCTGGTAATGAAGGAATTCAGCTGAATGGAGGGTGATCAGGGGATTGCCCTTGCTTTAGGAGTCCCAATGGAAACATGTAACCCAAAGCCTTAGCCTTGGTAGCTGGAAATGTTCCCTGGCCTTCCTAAAATCCAGATATCTCTGCATTTTTTAAAAATGTTGTTCCAGAGAAAATCACCAAAAGGCTTTCTGGTTTTATGACTTTTCTTGGTCAACATGAAATAGTCTTTAAAATTTAATTTTGGGGTTTTTTTTTTAATCCAAGTAACATATAAACTTCACAGAATATTGAAATTTTCCCTGAAGATCATCTTGGTTGGTCTTGGACCTGTGTGTAAATAAACATATACTTTTCAATTGTTTTATAAAAACTTTTATTACAGATACCAACCTGATTGGGTGTATTTTAATCTGTCTGGTATTTGGGGAGTTTCATAAAATGCATATTTTGAGACCAATAAAGTGGAATGGCTCAATCAGAGCCATTATTGTCTATTGGACAAATATATTTATTCAGCATTTTCCCATCCATACTGTTATGCTCCAGATCCGAATGGCTGCTTTAGAGCCATTCTGCTCTCCTGGGTAATGCATGCAGTACTTGGGATGTTTGCTGTGGATAGGAAATGTATTTATGAAAATTTATACGTTGAAAAAAGGAAATTGCACTAGCCAAGATTTAAATGAAAATAGTTTTCCCTTTGCAAATGCCTGTTATTATGCTCTAATATACTTTCAAATGGCAGTGTTCACCAAGATGCCTGGGACCTGGAGGCTGTGGTCTGAGAGAGACATGAGCTCAGCCCAGCAGTCACTGCCAGAGAACTGGAGATGCTCAAAAAGCCTCTCCTCAAACATAGAAAGCACCCGACCATTGTTGCCTGCTGTTACTTCTGAGGCAGCACGCACTTCATGTGCTTAGGGATGATTATACCTCAAATACAACCTTGTGTGGGGGAAAAAGGACTCAGAACAGCTCTGGGGAGCACCTGGGGAAGTGTGGGCTTACTGAAGGTGTGAGTGCAGGCTTTGCTGGGCAGCAGATGTGTGATTACATGGACCATTCCACCAGCAGTGTTGTGGGACCAAGCATCCCGGTGCAGCAGGCAGTGCCCATCCATCCTGAGCCACTGCAGCCAGTCCTGCTCCAGTGCCTGGGGCTGCCCAGAGCTGCCCTGCCCGTGGGGCACTGCTACAGTGGCCCAGCAGGACAAGTCCAGACCTTCAGTGTCCAACATCACAACTAAAGAGATTTGTTTCTGAAAAATTCAAGCCTTTGAGGCTTTTTGAAATATCTCTTTGTGAGGGAATAATTTGTTTTAAAGAGGTAATTGCTGTTATTTTTGATTTTCACCAAAAGGATTTTCTTAAACCAGGCAAAGAAATCTGAAATGAGTTTGCCGTATTGCATCTCAGTAAGTGCTATAGCCATTGGCCATCTAAGGAAAAACATTCTGTCAGATAATCATGGCCATTTTTGCATTTTAAGGGAACAAATGTCATATCTAAGAAACACATTTTATTCAGAGCTTAATTATAATTTATAGTACATTGCACAGCATTTGTTTTCTGTTCATCATGTTATTGCTCTTCTGTCTTTCCCCTAAATTTATGCATTAAATCATGTGTGTGTGTGTGTCTGTATGCGTGTATCTGTGTATGTATGTACACATATGCAATATAATACAAAGTGGTGTAGTGGGGACAACAGACGGCTTGTGTGTGATGTATTATTGGCATTTTTCTTTCAAATTACCATTTTCTTGCTGCTTTGGGAGAAAGCCATGATTTTGCTGTGATTAGTACACTTTTAACAATCTGGAATAAATTCCTGATCTTATTCATGTGACTAGCTCAATGCCCATTTTTACGTTTTAGTGCAAACCCCTACATATGTGCCTGCAATACCACAAAAATAAGATGTTTCTTTGTGGAAATTTTATAGAATTTGGATGCCGATCAAATATTTTTAGAAGTGGAGAATTAATGCGGCTTGACCATGTAAATGATTTTTTTAATGAAAAAGACTTTAGTATTCATCACTCTTTCTCTCTCTCGTTTGTGTATTCCTTTGTGCTAATCTTAAATAATGGATCCATATCAAAGTTAATAAATTAGTAACTATTAGCAGTGTTTGGATTACAGTGAGTAACCCAGTGCCACTTCATTGACATTGACTTTTTATGTGTTCCAATAATACATTTTGAGTTTTAAAGATTAGACAAAGCAAAATACGGTTTGGCATGTACTTGAATCTTTAACAACTCCTGGGCAATGGCTTTGTTTAAATCCAAGGCCCTTACTTGAGGTAAACTTTCATTTAAGTGGCCCTAAACCCCAGACTGAGATCTATGTCTTTCTCAAAACCTACAGTTTCTGACTGTTCAGCTGATGCACCATGTTGGGCTGCATCAGTCATGCCATGTTATGAAACCTAACGCGATGTGACTGATGCAGCTTGACATGAAATGTCACAAAGCAACATATCACATCACAAACTTGAAAGAAAAGAAAACAAACTTTACTTTTTTTTTTTCCCTCAAAGCCTAAATTAATGAAGCAGCATATATTTTTAAAAAGGTGGACTAGTTTCAAACACTGAGGGATTTTTCTTAATATGGGCCTGCAGAAAACTTCTCCATCCTGGCCAGAAGGTACCTCTTATCCACACTCCTTGTGCTCCCTAAAATTCAGTCAAAACTAGAGAAGATGATGAGCTTGGGTCCCCTCAGCACTGCCACCCCTCCTGGGTCTGATCCTAAGAGGTTTAGATCACTTTTAGAGGAGAGGCTTCAGCAGGTGCTGGAAGTGATCGCCCCTCCTGGGGAAATCCATACATGCTAAAGGTGTTCTTTGAGTCTAGCCATCATTGTTGTCATTTTAGCTAATTTTGATTATTTTTTTCTGCTCTTCCACTTCCTTAGACTGTCAGCTTCCATCCAGAGGATTGCAAAGTCTCTCCACATGCTCAGTCATAGCCTTCATAGAACATAGCTCCACAACAGGATTATTTCAGCTGCAAACAATACATTGTCCTCTATCCTGATTTTTGATCAGAGAAAGATGCACACCATAGTTTGCCCCCCTAGTCCACCCTCACTTTCATTCTGATTCTTTTTACTACAATTGCAATGCATATCACATCATCTCCTGAACTATCAGGAAGATTCCTTTCTTCTTTTCTTTTTCTTTTATTTTTTTTTTTCTGGATGGCTTTCATATTATTTTATTGGGAGATATATAGTGGGTAAAATGCATATGAACTATAGCTTGCTAAGAAAGGACCTACCAACCACTGCTAGATAAAGCATTATAAATTTATTTCCAACTTATCTGGGAAGGGTTTTTTAAGAGCCTGCTGCCCACAACAAGTTTTGGAGCTAAAATTAATGAATGGGGATACCTAAAAGAAACAGGAATTTTCCTTCACCCCTTAGTTACAAGCAAATTGCAGATATTGTTATCTTTGCAAGCAAGAATAATCTCTACTTTTTGTACTACTTCTGCTGTAAACAATGTACCGCTTGCTTTCCTATGACCCTCACTCTGTATACATATTTATATATTATTCATATCGGATTAAAAATGAATGTGCTCTTTACCACAGTTGTACTGCATAGTGACAATACAAATTAACTTATTGTGTACTTACTTTTCACAAGGCAGTGATGTGAAATTTTGATGGCCTGAAAAAGTAAGTCGTGGGAGAAGCAATGCAGAACTGAATCCTTGTAGGTGCACTTTATATTGTCTGATTTATTAAAGTGCCTTGAATTAATAAATGACATTCTCTGCATGGAATTTTGAACACGGGTTTGAACTTGGTTCAGTGGTGGGCAAAAAGAGTTTGCTTTTAGTCTGGTGCACGTGAGGTGGTTAGCTCCAGCCATGCTTTCTGCATTCCTTGCTTAGAATTTGTTTTTGCAGGAAAGAATTAGGATGGCTGTTTATTAAGAGCTGCTTGTGGGTAAAGCATTAAGAGCTGGTTGGTGAGATCATAGCATCATGGAGTGGCTTGGGTGGGAAGGGACACTAAAAATCATCTCATTCCAACCCTCCTGCTGTGGGCAGGGACA
>NC_089656.1:6175000-6180000 GCF_037042795.1 Molothrus aeneus | reverse complement strand
CCTGGGCAGGGGCTGTGTTTGAGCTCCCTGTGTGCATCCCCAGGAGCTCTCTGGGGCAGTTACCTGGGAAGGGGCTGTGTTTGAGCTCCCTGTGTGCATCCCCAGGAGCTCTCTGGGGCAGTTACCTGGGCAGGGGCTGTGTTTGAGCTCCCTGTGTGCATCCCCAGGAGCTCTCTGGGGCAGTTACCTGGGAAGGGGCTGTGTTTGAGCTCCCTGTGTGCATCCCCAGGAGCCTGCTGAGGAAGAAGCAAAGGGCTGCTGTCTCTTTGATGCCCAGAGGTGCGGGGTGAGCCGTTCCTTCCCCCATAAGCGCCCTGTCACTTGTGCTGAGCGCTGGGCGCTGGCCGGTGTCGGGTGCCTGCCATGGCCCAGCCTCCCGCAGAGAGGGGCCCACTGCTGCCTGACAAATCCGATGGGACTGCGCTCCCAAACTCCCTGCCAAGAGGCCTCACAGTCAAGTGTCCGTCTTCTGGGAGTCAGGCTGAAGTGATGGCTCTGACACGGCGCTCACGCCGTTTAATGACACATTTAATGCAGAGTGATTGGGGAGCGGGAGGTTCGTGGAACTTAAAAGACAGACATAGGCACTTGCCACCTGGCCTTATTTTTATCCTTATATTTCCAAAACAAGCATTATCATTAAGCATCAAATAGGCATTTCTCTTGCAACTAGTACCTACTAATCTTTTATAATCAATTACCTAGTGCAATTATGTTTGTTTGCTTCTAATTATAACTAATTATGCTTCTAAATATTTTCTTTAGATTACGAAGAGAATAAAAATAGGGGCAGAGGAAAGTGAGACTAGATTATGATTATTAAAAGGGAAACATTTAATTAATTACTTAAATGCAATAATCAGCAAACACCCATTTAAACTTTCCAGACAGAACACTTCACAAAAATACTTCCCACTTCACCCTCGACATATGTTGAACATAAAAGTTTAGAATAAGTTATGAAACTTTTGGAATACCTCCTGTCTCTCTTCACTTTATAGAGCAAAAAGGCTTCTAGTTTATAAACATTCTCTGGACAGCAATCACATTTTTAGGTATCTCTCACTACCTGCATGAACAAAGTACTAGACAAGATTATTAATAAAAAATGAAGGTTCCTTTTTCTTGTCCAGAGCAACCTCAATAAACTGCTTTGTGCATTGTTACAGAAAGTGCTCGACATTTTTTTTAATCTAGTATTCATGGCATTTAGGTAAAATTTTGCAATATAAAATGCTTCACACCAATAAACCAGTCTCAAAAATACCCTCAACCCTAGAAGATTCACTGAGAATTCAATTCCCCCGTGGATATTGCCCAGATCATTCTCCACACTACAGGATCACAACAACATTGCTTATGGATCTTCATCTCACATGTTCTGATGGTAAAAAGATGCAGAACTTCATCCACAGAGAATATAAAAGCGGCTTTTTGCACAATCAAAAGAAGATGCCAATTCTCTATTAGAAAGAAACAATTAAAACCACATAATGACTACGAACAGCTCTGACCTGCTGAGAGCCTGAAGGCATTGCTTCACTCAGGACTCCACTTCTGACTGCAGGTCAGCCCTACGCAAACAAAGCCTTAACAGAAATGTTACGGAGGAAATAATAGCCATTTCCAATGATAATACACAATTTTAGCACCTACGCTTGGCTGATTTAGGTGGTCGGCTAACATGTCAAACAGCCTGCCTTAGTTAGGTGAGCCTTTAATGGGTAACTGGCAGACTCTGGCAGCCTTATTTCTGTTTTAGATTTGGTTTGTCATTGGATATCCATTACCTGCCATTCATCTTTGATCTCTTTGGACAGGCCTGATCAAAAGATGTCATTTGACCTACTCCACTTGGCAGAAACTTGTATGACTCTCATAAAGGGGGCACCCCAGCTATAAATAAAATGACATTATTATTTTTCTGTCCTATCATGTAGAAGAGACAATTATGATAATGCAGTGTCTGTCACTTGGAGCCCAGCAAATTGCTAGCTCTCACGCAACTGTTTAGCTTTCTTATTTGTTTTTTGTCTGTTTTCCTCCATTTCAAGTTGAAAATAAAGCAGAATTGAAATCACTAATGCTCTGCCTCACACTCTGACAGTCTCAGGGTTTCCTTTTATGGGACTGATGTGCAGATGTGACCATCAGACTGTTTGTCAGTGGTGGGTGGTGGTTAAGTGCTGTGTTGGCAGCACATCCCAACAATGGAATCAGGTTTATACTTCATTTCCACCTCTGCACACGAGCGCCCGTCTGAATGCAGTGCTGGTAGACATTACACCAAACAGATACAATCGGAGAGAGTTTATTGTATCTTTAATAAAGCAACAATAGAGGAAATGTATGAGCCCTCTCTCAGCTGCCAGGGGGCTTAGGCGTGGGGAGGGGTTCTGGGAAGGATGACAACAAGCCAACTGTCAGGATATTGGTAGTCTTGGGGTATTTTTCTGAGTGGCACATAGTCCCCACTCATGTGCCCTCCCACCTCTAGCAGAGCACACTGTGAAAAATGCCAATCACTTGTGTTTAAAATTGTAAAAGTTTAATAGTAATAAAATGGTTCTAAAAATAGCAATATAATTAGACTAATAATAATTTGGACAATTTGGATTAGGACAATATGAGATGATAGAAACAAAGAGTTATGGACATCTTGGTACCTTTTTCTGGGCAAAATTTTAGGTGTCCTGTGGCTGCTATCTCACTGCAAGTCCTTTCTTTAAAAAAAAGTATCTTACATAGCATAGTTTCTATTTTAACATTATGTTATAAGCTCAAACTATATTTAACACACTACTTAAGAGAATTAATACAGCATAACTTTCTAACAACACATATAATATTCATTTTAATATTTGCTAAAAGCCAATCATAAAATACTCATTTTTCACAACGCTGTGCCCATGTCCACACGTGCAGGGAGCAGAGCATGTCCAGACTCCTGTCTGCTCCCTCTGTGCCCACGTGCATCTGCCAGCCTGGGCACTCAGGAGCTCTGTGGCACTGGCCTGAGCCTCTTCACAGCCTCTTGGCTGGAGCTGCCCTTCCCACACACTGCCTTCCCCAGCTGATGCTCGGGATGCTCTCTCTGCGTTCTCCAGGCAGAGGTTCCCAGCAATGCTGCTCAAAGCACTGGCACTCAAAAGAAGTGGCACTCAGCTGCCCAGCAGCCCCTCACAGGGGTCAGCACCCAGCCCTGCTCAGCCCCCACAACACCACACATCAACACCCTCACAGCAGCACACGAACAGTCACAAATCAGCCATCCTGTTCCTACAGTGAAACTCTGGACAGTTAGCCCACCATTAACTACAGGCCTTCACTATGGGCAAACTGCAAAAACACACGTGCTTTCAATCTCCTTGGGTAGGACTGTCCCCAAAAATTCTGCAATACAAAAATCTATGTACCTTCATTTTTTTTATTTCTTCTCCTTGCTCTTATACAGGCTTGATGTGCTGCTGCCAGTAAACAGATCTCTGACAGAGATGCTGAGAGAAAACTAAAACTGTTAAGGGCTTGTAAATACCAAATAGTTACTTCTCATTAATTATTTGTAATTAATTATTCATGATTAATTTGTGCCAGAACAGGAATGTTTTATTCTGAATTAATTTGATTCATTTCAAAATTGCTACTTTAAATTGCTACTCTACCATAACGTGATATAATCTCTCTCTGTAGACAAGCCCTAAAATATTAAAAAAGCATTTAAAACAAACGAAAAGCATCACGTTCTCTCACAGAAACACACGGTGCCTGCTGTCCTTGCAAAGTACTTTGTCTGCTCATCCAAAAGCAACCTGGACAAAATGGAGCCTCTCCAGTGGCCTAGAAAATTTTTGCAACAGGGAAAATGGGGAAAATATTTCAGATCAAACTTGGAAGTGGCTGGGAACAGTTCCCTGATGACAGATCCCACCGATGCTACCCAGAGAGCAACTGAGAACAACGAGGTTCTCCTCAGCCAAGGCTACACTGAGAAGCTCAAGGGATCCTGGGCATCAGTAAGAAGCAGCAACAAAGGAATACTAGAAACAAAAACAAACAACAGGAATTGCAAGGCATTTTTTAAAGATGGAAAACACCTAGATCTTTTTCTCATGAACTTAAGGATACTAAAAAGAAAGCAGATGGCAGGACTTAATAAAATTCAAGTACATTTGGCAAGGCAGCCTTTTACTGTTGCAATAGTGCATGTTATCCTTCTAATGCATCACAGAAGGATGCCTGCAACACAGCACAATTCTTTCGAGTAGACTTCTTTATTACAAAGTTTAGCTCCTTAATAACACATATTGAAAAGAGGAAAGATACACAGACCAATAACTTCTCCAGTTTGAGTTTGTACAGTCCAGAAATCCTCAGCAGAGATATGAGCCAAAATAGGCACTAGGCCAGTACTACTCCCGAGTGACCTGGACCATCCTCCCTATTCCTGCTTTTCAAACCAACCAAGGATGCACACTGCTCTTATACAATGAAACTTCCAGGACATTAACTCCACAACTCAGCTAGAATCACTAAACATACAAAAACAAGAGTCCTTAGTTTTTATTAAATTACCTCTTTAAGAGTGCAGTCAGAAAGCACATACAGTATCTTATTTTTAGGATCTCATCAATAAGGGGGGCCCTTGACAGAGACAGACAATTGCCCCACAAGTCCCATCAGTTCCTTGTGAGCAGGCATTCCAGTCCAAACACTCACAGGATTTTTAATTTATTTTAACTCAGGGCAGAGTTTTCTGATCACCTTTGAAGGTAGGTAGACAAGAGATCCTAAAGGAAAGAGCTGGTCTCAGTGAATGGAGACTTCTCTTCTTGGCACAGGATCGTGTACTAAGGTTTAAATATAAAAGGGCATGGCTGAAATGGAAAGTACCACTTGGGAAAGGAGTTCAACAGTTACATCAGAGGAAGTGAAGGAGCCCAACGATGGCTCATCCCAGACACAAACTGCTGAAGTTAATTGAAAAGCACCCTCCAAAGGTA